>NC_057813.1:407469540-407489739 GCF_018294505.1 Triticum aestivum | reverse complement strand
CCTCTCTCTCTCATTCCCGAGCCGTGTAGCCACCGCACGAGGATCACACGCCCGCACCGCCGCGGATCTCGTCGCCGACGTGCTTCCGGCCACACTCCGGCCACAAGATGGTGTCCATCTTACTCCCCGAGTCCCACAGCACCTAGCTAGCCACTCCACGAGCCTCACCGACCCCTCTAGCGCCAAGTTCATCCTCGACCGAACCCCGGTGGCCGCCAAAGTCGTCGCCGGCGCCAACTCCGGCCACCCCGACCCCAACGGACTCCACCAAGAGCTGCGGCTTGTCCTCAGCTCCACTCCGGTGGTCTCCGCGACCCATTTGGTGGCCGAAATGGCCAAAACCACTTCCGCCGCCGCGTCGGGCTCGCCGGCGACTAAACGCCGGCAGCCGACTTTGACTTTGACCACGGGTGGGCCCTGGTTGACTCCCCTGAGTCAATGACAGGTGGGGCCCAGCCCTGTTAATTAAACAGGTTTAGTTTTAATTAAATTTAATTAAAATAATCACCCTGACATGCGGGACCCACTGTCAGGTTTGACCCAGACCTGTTCCGTTGACCTGCTGACGTCACACTGACGTCAGGCTGACGCAGTAATTGATTTTCTAGATTTAAATTAAATCAGGAAATTCCAGAATATTATTTAAACTTCAAAAATTCATAATTTTTATTCTGTAACTCCAAATTGGACAAATTATATATGAAAAATGATCAGAAAAATCCACTCTATCCATCTGTACTATTTTCATGCATGATCAACCAAGTTAAATTGATGTTTTAAGCAGAACAAGGAAAAGCACTTTAAAAGGCCATGTTTGAGTTTGAAATTTGAATCTTTGATTCAAATTTGTTCAAACCCTTCTGGTTCTAGTTGCATTAGCCCAACACACTCATATTGCCATGTTTCATGCATGCATCATATTGTTGCACATTGTTTGGTGATGCTTGTGTATCGATGTCCTTTGCGACAGGTTCTGTCTCCGAGGAGTACCGTGATTACCCTAGCGAAGAACCGTATCAGTGCATCGAACCATCAGGCAAGCAACCAACCATTTGATCATATCGATACAATCCCATGTTCTCGCTCCTGCTCTCTTTTACTGCATTAAGACAACGCGATTCAAACTGCTGTGTGCTACGGTAGTTGAACCCATTTCCTCTGCATGACCTGTCATTGCCACAGTAACTAGATGAAACCCACTAGCATGTGTAGGAGTTGATTGAGCCCTATGTATGTGTTGTTCCTACCTTGCTATGCCTGCTATGCTTAGAGTCGTGTCAGGTCTGGCTCATCTGGGTGATGGGCTAGAGTGAAATGATTATGCCGGTAATGAGAGTGGTGTGGTGAACACGATTTGGTAAAGGTATCGATGAGAGGCCATGTAGGAGTACATGGTGGGTTGTTTCATTGAAGCCGACCTTAAGCACTGAGATCTGTATATGTGATTTAAGATACAGCTACTACCATGCATTGGGCCCTGAAATATGACCCCGCTCGACTTCTTATTCACCCTAGCTCTCTGTCCAGGAGTTGCAAGTAGTTTCTGGTGTTTGTAGCCTACTGGAGGCCGTGGATAGCGCTGACCGTAGGGGTGGGCTGTGATGCGGTAGGTACGTGGCACGGTGTACCGAATACCCGTTAGGTATCTCGGGAACCCTGTTCACATCGTTCGGGGCCGTATGGGAAACCTCGGCCGGACTCCCTGCGGATGGAACCTGAATAGGCGATAAACCTGGACTAGAGGCTTAAGTGTTTAGGTAGGTCGTGGTCTACACCCACGTCGGCTTTCGCTTGAAGTCTGCCGAGCACATGTCGTGTGCAGACGCTAAGTGGTGGAAACATGTATGAAGAAGTACACCCCTGCAGGGTTAACATGATCTATTCGAATAGCCGCGTCCGCGGTAAAGGACTACTTGGTTGCCTATACAGTTCATAGACAAGTAAATGGAAACTACTAAAAGCCTCAAGATAAGTGTGAGTGCCGAGGATGGCTCCTCCGTGGGAAGACGGAGGTGGATCCTCGGTAGTGTATTGAAGTGGTGAGTAGTGGACTCGTGTGCGCAAAACCATTTCAAGTTGGAGTATCGTAGGTTAGTCTAGCCAAGAGTCAAAGCTGGCTTGCTGCAATAACTCCACCAACCCTTCTTGATACTATGCATGTATGTAGGATCTGATGTAAGTCTTGCTGAGTACCTTTGTACTCATGTTGCTATAATCTACATTTTTACAGAAGACGCTGCAACCCCTTCTGATGGGTTCTATGTAGACGTTGACATCAACGAGTAGGCTAAAGACCCAGGTGGTGACCCTGAGCTTGTGAAGGACCACATAGTATAGCTAGGCTTTCCAAGCCTCTTTTATTTTACTAGTTGTCTGTACTCAGACAAGTTACTTCCGCTGCTGGTTTGTATGACTGTATGACTTGTATGTTGGGTCGTGAGACCCGTACCTTTGTGTATGATATGTATGGCTCCCTGAGCCTTAAATAAAGTACTTGTGTCGAGAGTCATGTTGTGATGCTTCGTTGTATTTGCACATATCGAGCATATTGTGTGTATGATTGAAATGCTTGGTATGTGTGGGATCTGACTATCTAGTTGTTTATCTTTAGTAGCCTCTCTTACCGGGAAATGTCTCCTAGTGTTACCGCTGAGCCATGGTAGCTTGCTACTGCTCTGGAACACTTAGGCTGGCCGGCATGTGTCCTTCTTCGTTCCTGTGTCTGTCCCTTCGGGGAAATGTCACGCTTTGAGTACCGGAGTCCTGTTAGCCCGCTACAGCCCGGTTTACCGGAGTCCTGCTAGCCCAGTGCTACAGCCCGGACCCACTTGCTGATGACCGACACGTTCGAAGCTGGGTCATGGATGCCTGTCCCTGTAAGTCTGTGCCACTTTGGGTTTACGACTAGTCATGTCAGCCCGGGCTCTTTATCATATGGATGCTAGCGACACTATCATATACGTGAGCCAAAAGGCGCAAACGGTCCCGGGCAAAGGTAAGGCGACACCCGTGGGAACACCGTGCGTGAGGCCGCAAAGTGATATGAAGTGTTACCGGCTAGAGCGATGTGGCATCGAGTCGGGGTCCTGACAGCGTTGGCATCAGAGCCGGACTGCCTGTAGGTTCTCCAAGCCAAACTGGTCGATGTTGAGTCTAGAAATTCTTTAGTTATATGTAGGGGAATTGTTTGTGGGATGGAACGTAAGGCTCTTTTTACTCCTTTATCTTATGACATTCTGATCTGAGTCATTCTATTCTTCCACCGGGGACTAAGGAATTAGGATCTGTTCTCTCTATCAGGATCACGTGTTACTAATCAGTAGTACCTTATAGGTTTGATGGATACAAGCCTAGTTCAGATCTACTACCACATTATGTTGTTAGAATGGTTTCAGAACTTTGATGTGATGATGTTGGGTGTGTACGAAATCCTTTGTCAAATGTCTCAAATCCTTCTTGAGCATTTACAGCTGTTATGCTGCCGAAATTTTGCTAGAAATTCTAATGCCTTTGCATTATGATTGTGCTTTCAGATGGCCACTCGCGACCTCAATCAAGTGGTTCGCCTGACTCGATGCCTAGATGTACCCGGCCATACTGCTAAGTTGGTCAGGGTAATGACTGAGGCTGGATACCGCTGGTATCCCGAGTACACGGTCGAAGAGCAATTCCGAGATTTTAATCAAAGCCAGTATCTCTGCACTGTCAGGATATTTCCATCTTATCCTGGATCCACCGAGCCTCTTCACTGCTCCTATGGGCTCGGGGTTACTATTGAGATGGTTGTGCAGGACGCCGCCTACTCTATGATGACCATTATGCGAGTCAGATCTGGTTTATTTCGGGACTCTGATTTCCGGTATATGCCAGGATCACTTCCGGGAGCACAAGGGTATCTCCAGGCTATCTATGCTGACTCCACTCAGGAGGATTCACGGACTCGCACCACTGCTGAGATGCTCGAGGATAAGGACCGTGAAAATCGGGCCTTAAGGTTAGAGCTCTTCAATACCCGTGCTGACCACTGGGCCACGTTGACTCGGTTCGCACCGGCGGTGCAAGCTGGATATTCGGATATGCGCGATCTCTATCCTGTGAGATCTGCTCTGCCGGACGTGATGGTTTGGCGTGATGTAGGAGGCATCACCCCACCTCGCGGTCCCCGCAGGCCACCGTTTGTTGGTCCAAGGCCTCATCCTAGCCCCTATGGTCCACAAGCTCCGCGAGACCGTCTGTTTCCGGATGATCATGTTGAACTTCCAGGCTATGGAGGTGACTTCTACGAGGACTACTACGGATCGGTCTGAGTTAGTGGTAGTATCACTAGTTCGCACTAGCTGTGTCGTCTATCGTCCTGCGTGACTCGTGGGATATGACCTAGTTTGTACTCTTTCCGGAGATGTAGAAAAATAATGTATAGGAGCTTGGAATGTCTCCGATGAGATGTAATCCTCTTTTCACCGTAATAGTACTTTGTTTGGTCTTGTACTAAACCCTGTATGGTGTGTATGACGATGGAATAAAAGAAGCAGTTTCTGTATCTACCATGTCATACGGATGATCATCTTGCATTCCGATTTATTCCCTACATTATGTATCCTATATCGGAATTTTACCATCCTGACTAAACATTGTCTTGTTTACCTAGGATGGTCAACACACGCGCTAACCCTGCTTCCCAAGAGCAGGCCGAAGGCAGTGAAGCCAGGGATGCAAATCTGCCTCATCCTCCTTCACTAGCCGAGGTTATGATGGAAGCTGAGAGAAACAAGCGGGAGACCAACCGTTTGTTGGAGCGTATTGAACAGAATACAGCACACCATCAGAGGGCTAACGTGGTGTCACTCAGTGATTTTATCAAATTGCATCCACCTACGTTCCACCACTCCGTCGAGCCTCTCGACGCTGATGACTGGCTTCGCAGTATCTCTCACAAACTGCGTTCCGCGCTGGTAGCGGAGGCTGACAAGGTCACCTTTGCTGCATATCATCTTGAAGGCCCCGCCAGTCTATGGTGGGAGAATTATGGAGCTATGCGCCCAGCGGGCCATGTCACTACTTGGGCTGAGTTCAGCGAGGCTTTCCGTGAACATCACATTCCGGAGGGTCTCATGGACCGTAAACGTGAAGAATTTTGCAGTTTCACCCAAGGCCGACTTTCTGTGGATGCCTATAGCAGGGAGTTTGGTAATCTCGCCCGATATGCAACTGAGGAAGTGTCTACTGACGCCAAGAAGCAAGCAAGGTTCCGTAAGGGCCTTAGTCCTGAGCTTCGCCGCGACCTCCGTCTGCATGAGTGCACATCTTTTTCGAAACTTGTCAACAAAGCCATCAGTGCTGAAACTGGTCAGACTGACTATGACGCAACATGCAAGCATGGACGTGACATGGGTTCCTCATCCGGTGCTGGTCCTCAGAAGCGCCGCATGTGGGTACCCAACACCGCCCTGCCACCCAGATTCACACCGAGGCCATCTTTCCAGGCGCCTCGCCCCGTTCAACAGTCTGCTCCAGCCAAGCCCTATGGGGGTCCAACCAATAATGCTCCTCCACGTACCAGTTCCGTGACTTGTTTCAAGTGTGGGGAATCTGGTCACTATATGCGTGAGTGTCCCCAGACCAACCCCAATCAATCTGCTAAGGCTGTTGGCCGTGGCAAGCCGACAGGGAAAGTGTTCCACGCCAAGCCGGTCACCGCTTCACGTGGCCATGTCAATTGTATCTCTGCCGAAGAAGCTCAAGAGGATCCCAACGTCGTTCTCGGTACGCTTCTTGTTAATTGCCACCCGGCATCTGTTCTTTTCGATACAGGAGCCTCTCATTCTTTTATATCTGAAAACTATGCTCGCTTGCATAACGTCGCATTCGGTGATATGCCAACCTCTATGGTAATTCAAACTCCGGGATCCAAATGGCAAACTTCCAGAGTAAGCCATGGAAATGAAATCCAAGTCGACAGACTTGTTTTTCTCGCATCTTTGATAGCCCTTAAATCTTCAGATATTAATATCATTTTGGGTATGGACTGGATGTCAGCTCATCAAGCCAAAATTGATTGCTTCTCTAGGACTGTTCAACTCACCCATCCTTCGGGGAAGATAGTCAATGTCTTGACCCGAATAGCCAAGCGACAATTATATTCTCTTAACGCCAGCCCTTTGCCAGACCTTGAGGACGTGCCGGTAGTCCGTGACTTCCCGGATGTCTTTCCAGAGGAATTGCCAGGTGTTCCACCTGACAGGGATGTTGAATTCGTAATCGACCTCATCCCCGGAACCGTTCCGATTGCTAGAAGACCTTATAAGATGGCACCCCTAGAACTAGCCGAGCTTAAGAAACAACTCGATGAGTCCTTGAAAAAGGGTTTCATCCGCCCTAGTTCATCTCCGTGGGCTTGCCCCATCCTATTCGTCAAGAAGAAGGATGGTACGGACCGGATGGTTGTAGATTACCGACCTGTCAATTTGGTCACAATCAAGAACAAATATCCGCTTCCCAGGATCAACGACCTGTACGATCAGCTCGCTGGATCCTCAGTCTTCTCCAAGATGGATTTGAGGTTGGGCTACCATCAAATCAAAATCAGAAACGGGGACATTCCTAAAACGGCCTTTGTTACTCGTTATGGCCAATACGAGTACACCGTCATGTCCTTCGGTTTAACCAACGCTCCAGCCACCTTTTCTCGGTTAATGAACTCAATCTTCATGGAGTATTTGGATAAATTCGTCGTAGTTTACCTCGATGATATACTCATCTACTCCAAGAACGAGGAAGAACATGCCGAACATTTAAGGCTAGTGTTGAAGAAACTTCGAGAGCATCGCCTTTATGCCAAATTTTCTAAATGTGAATTCTGGTTGTCAGAAGTGACCTATCTGGGCCATGTAATATCTGGTAAAGGTATTGCTGTTAACCCTGAGCGAGTTCAAGCCGTCCTTAATTGGACTCCACCTGAATCGGTCAAGCAAGTTCGGAGTTTTCTAGGCTTAGCGAGCTATTGCCGTCGCTTTGTCGAGAACTTCTCCAAGGTTGCTAAACCTCTAACCGAACTCCTCAAGAAAGATAAGAAGTTCGAATGGACTCCACAATGTGAGCACAGCTTTCAGGAACTGAAAAGACGCCTGACCTCTGCTCCCGTACTGGTACCGCCAGACTTCTCCAAGGACTTTGTTATCTACTGCGACGCCTCGCGACAAGGACTAGGTTGCATTCTTATGCAAGATCGACACGTAATTGCTTACGCTTCACGGCAATTGCACCCACATGAGGAGAATTATCCTACTCATGATCTAGAGCTTGCAGCCGTAGTCTATGCACTTAAGACCTGGCGACATTACCTCCTCGGTAATCGATGCGAAATATTCACTGATCACCAAAGTCTGAAGTACATTTTCACCCAACCGGATTTGAATCTCAGGCAGAGACGTTGGGTTGAATTGATCACAGACTTCGACTTAGGAATAACCTACACCCCAGGGAAAGCCAACGTCATGGCTGATGCGCTAAGTCGTAAATCTTATTGTAACAACCTGATGTTACAACAAAGTCAACCGCTTCTCCATGAGGAATTTCGGAAGCTTAACCTTCACATTGTACCTCAAGGTTTTCTTTCCACCTTGGTGGCAAAGCCTACTCTTACGGATCAAATCATCACTGCCCAAAAGCGAGATAAGGGAATATCTAAAATCAAAGAGAACATTGCTAGCGGAGGTGCTAGTTGTTTTCTCCACAAATGATCATGGTGTTGTGTACTTTGAGAACCGTCTAGTGGTTCCCAAGAACCAGCATCTACGGCAGTTGATCCTTAAAGAAGCTCATGAATCTCCTCTCACCATTCATCCCGGTAGTACTAAGATGTATCAGGACCTACGCCAGAGGTTCTGGTGGACTAGGATGAAGAGAGAAATTGCTCAGTATATTACAAATTGCGACGTCTGTCGTCGTGTTAAAGCAGAGCACCAACGGCCTGCTGGCACCCTTCAACCCTTAGCTATTCCTGAATGGAAATGGGATAAAATTGGTATGGATTTCATTACCGGTTTTCCCAGGACCAAGAGAGGGAATAATGCTATTTTCGTCGTGGTCGATCGTCTTTCCAAAGTGGCCCATTTCTTACCCGTTCGTGAGAGTATAACCGCTAGTCAGCTGGCAGATTTGTACATCTCCCGAATAGTGTCTCTCCATGGTGTTCCTTTGGAAATTAACTCGGATCGAGGAAGTCTTTTCACCTCTCGATTTTGGGAAAGTTTCCAAAATGCTATGGGAACTCGTCTCTCCTTTAGCACCGCTTTCCACCCTCAGTCAAGTGGTCAAGTGGAACGCGTCAATCAGATTCTAGAAGACATGCTTCGAGCCTCTGTTATCTCTTTCGGAATGGACTGGGAGAAGTGCCTTCCATTTGCCGAATTCGCTTACAACAACAGCTATCAATCTAGCTTGGGTAAAGCCCCTTTTGAAGTTCTCTATGGACGACGATGTCGAACACCCCTTAACTGGTCAGAGACCGGGGAAAGACAATTCTTTGGCCCGGATATGATTCAGGAAGCAGAGGAACAAGTTCGTATCGTTCGTGAAAAGTTGAAAACAGCCCAATCCCGTCAAAAGAGTCAATATGACCGAAAACATAAGGCTATGACTTTCGAGGTTGACGAGAAGGCTTATCTTCGGGTCACCCCTCTGAAGGGAACCCATCGTTTCGGTATCAAAGGCAAATTGGCTCCTCGTTACATTGGACCTTTTTGCATTCTTGCCAAACGAGGAGAAGTTGCCTACCAGTTGGAACTACCTCCGCACCTCTCCAGAGTTCACGATGTCTTCCACGTTTCTCAACTCAGGCGTTGCTTCTCGGATCCTATCCGTGAAGTGGACCACGAAACGCTTGATCTCCAAGATAATCTTACATATCGAGAGTACCCCATTCGTATCCTCGATCAAGCCGAACGTACCACGCGACGTCATAATATCAAGTTTCTCAAGGTTCAATGGTCGCACCATTCTGAGGATGAAGCAACTTGGGAAAGGGAGGATCGTCTTCGACTTGAATATCCCGCCTTCTTCCCGGAGGAACCCAAATCTCGGGACGAGATTCTTTTGAGTGGGGGTGAGTTGTCACACCCTAGCTAGTCATGCATTAGAGTGTTGCATCATGTTTACTCTTTCATCAGAAACTTGAAATGGGGATGACAGAACCCCCAGTCCCCTCTGAAACCAACTAGGGTTACTAAAATAATTTTTCAGTGAACCTGAAATGCCCTTCTAAAATGCCCATCATTTTTGTCTTGGTTCAGAACCTCTGCCAAAAGTGGTGCACATTTTCCTAGGCCATCCTAGGGTTTTTGAATTAAATCATAAATATTTGAATTTGGGCATTTAAAATAATATAAAATATTTAAATGCTCAAATATCTCCAAACTAAAATGTTTCATGTTGGAAATAATCCAACTATGGGCCAGGAATAGTTTGGTGATTTTTGAAGTTGCCTAGGTATTTTATTAAATTCAACAAAGTTGCAGATATATTAAAAAAAACAGAAACAGAAAAAAAGGGGAAAACTTACCTGTCGCCCACCAGCCAGCCCACCTGGCCGGCCCAGCCCGGCCACCGCTCCAGCGAGCTGCTTGGCTTGCCAGGCAGGCAGCCAAGGTGCTCGGCGGCGGCACCGCAGCTCGCCACGCAGCTGCTCGCCGCCTCGCCGCCTCCCTCGCCCGGCTAACGCCGTGAACCGGCCTCCCTCTCTCCCCCGAACCCCCCAGACACCCCCTCTCCTCTCCAGCTCCTCCCCCTCGCACGCCCCAGCCATGGCCGACGCCATCGCCGCCACCCCCTCGCCGTAGCCACGCCCTCCGTCCACCCCACGCCGTGCCACCGTGTCCAGGAGCTTCGCCGCCGTCCACTTCATCGAGCTAGCCGAGCCCCGTGTGCTCGAGCGGCCCGAGACCACCGCACCGACCTCGCCCGAGCTCGCCGTCGCCGGAGATCCCTTTCAACGCCGTCGCTGCCTCAGCTCGTCCCCGACCCCGCCGGTGGCCTCTACGGGAGCGCTGTGAGCCTAGCTACTCCTCCGACCCTCTCTCTCTCATTCCCGAGCCGTGTAGCCACCGCACGAGGATCACACGCCCGCACCGTCGCGGACCTCGTCGCCGACGTGCTTCCGGCCACACTCCGGCCACAAGATGGTGTCCATCTTGCTCACCGAGTCCCACAGCACCTAGCTAGCCACTCCACGAGCCTCACCGACCCCTCTAGCGCCAAGTTCATCCTCGACCGAACCCCGGTGGCCGCCAAAGTCGTCGCCGGCGCCAACTCCGGCCACCCCGACCCCAACGGACTCCACCAAGAGCTGCGGCTTGTCCTCAGCTCCACTCCGGTGGTCTCCGCGACCCATTTGGTGGCCGAAATGGCCAAAACCACTTCCGCCGCCGCGTCGGGCTCGCCGGCGACTAAACGCCGGCAGCCGACTTTGACTTTGACCACGGGTGGGCCCTGGTTGACTCCCCTGAGTCAATGACAGGTGGGGCCCAGCCCTGTTAATTAAACAGGTTTAGTTTTAATTAAACTTTAATTAAAATAATCACCCTGACATGCGGGACCCACTGTCAGGTTTGACCCAGACCTGTTCCGTTGACCTGCTGACGTCACACTGACGTCAGGCTGACGCAGTAATTGATTTTCTGGATTTAAATTAAATCAGGAAATTCCAGAATATTATTTAAACTTCAAAAATTCATAACTTTTATTCTGTAACTCCAAATTGGACAAATTATATATGAAAAATGATCAGAAAAATCCACTCTATCCATCTGTACTATTTTCATGCATGATCAACCAAGTTAAATTGATGTTTTAAGCAGAACAAGGAAAAGCACTTTAAAAGGCCATGTTTGAGTTTGAAATTTGAATCTTTGATTCAAATTTGTTCAAACCCTTCTGGTTCTAGTTGCATTAGCCCAACACACTCATATTGCCATGTTTCATGCATGCATCATATTGTTGCACATTGTTTGGTGATGCTTGTGTATCGATGTCCTTTGCGACAGGTTCTGTCTCCGAGGAGTACCGTGATTACCCTAGCGAAGAACCGTATCAGTGCATCGAACCATCAGGCAAGCAACCAACCATTTGATCATATCGATACAATCCCATGTTCTCGCTCCTGCTCTCTTTTACTGCATTAAGACAACGCGATTCAAACTGCTGTGTGCTACGGTAGTTGAACCCATTTCCTCTGCATGACCTGTCATTGCCACAGTAACTAGATGAAACCCACTAGCATGTGTAGGAGTTGATTGAGCCCTATGTATGTGTTGTTCCTACCTTGCTATGCCTGCTATGCTTAGAGTCGTGTCAGGTCTGGTTCATCTGGGTGATGGGCTAGAGTGAAATGATTATGCCGGTAATGAGAGTGGTGTGGTGAACACGATTTGGTAAAGGTATCGATGAGAGGCCATGTAGGAGTACATGGTGGGTTGTTTCATTGAAGCCGACCTTAAGCACTGAGATCTGTATATGTGATTTAACATACAGCTACGACCATGCATTGGGCCCTGAAATATGACCCCGCTCGACTTCTTATTCACCCTAGCTCTCTGTCCAGGAGTTGCAAATAGTTTCTGGTGTTTGTAGCCTACTGGAGGCCGTGGACAGCGCTGACCGTAGGGGTGGGCTGTGATGCGGTAGGTACGTGGCACGGTGTACCGAATACCCGTTAGGTATCTCGGGAACCCTGTTCACATCGTTCGGGGCCGTATGGGAAACCTCGGCCGGACTCCCTGCGGATGGAACCTGAATAGGCGATAAACCTGGACTAGAGGCTTAAGTGTTTAGGTAGGTCGTGGTCTACACCCACGTCGGCTTTCGCTTGAAGTCTGCCGAGCACATGTCGTGTGCAGACGCTAAGTGGTGGAAACATGTATGAAGAAGTACACCCCTGCAGGGTTAACATGATCTATTCGAATAGCCGCGTCCGCGGTAAAGGACTACTTGGTTGCCTATACAGTTCATAGACAAGTAAATGGAAACTACTAAAAGCCTCAAGATAAGTGTGAGTGCCGAGGATGGCTCCTCCATGGGAAGACGGAGGTGGATCCTCGGTAGTGTATTGAAGTGGTGAGTAGTGGACTCGTGTGCGTAAAACCATTTCAAGTTGGAGTATCGTAGGTTAGTCTAGCCAAGAGTCAAAGCTGGCTTGCTGCAATAACTCCACCAACCCTTCTTGATACTATGCATGTATGTAGGATCTGATGTAAGTCTTGCTGAGTACCTTTGTACTCATGTTGCTATAATCTACATTTTTACAGAAGACGCTGCAACCCCTTCTGATGGGTTCTATGTAGACGTTGACATCAACGAGTAGGCTAAAGACCCAGGTGGTGACCCTGAGCTTGTGAAGGACCACGTAGTATAGCTAGGCTTTCCAAGCCTCTTTTATTTTACTAGTTGTCTGTACTCAGACAAGTTACTTCCGCTGCTGGTTTGTATGACTGTATGACTTGTATGTTGGGTCGTGAGACCCGTACCTTTGTGTATGATATGTATGGCTCCCTGAGCCTTAAATAAAGTACTTGTGTCGTAGAGTCATGCTGTGATGCTTCGTTGTATTTGCACATATCGAGCATATTGTGTGTATGATTGAAATGCTTGGTATGTGTGGGATCTGACTATCTAGTTGTTTATCTTTAGTAGCCTCTCTTACCGGGAAATGTCTCCTAGTGTTACCGCTGAGCCATGGTAGCTTGCTACTGCTCTGGAACACTTAGGCTGGCCGGCATGTGTCCTTCTTCGTTCCTGTGTCTGTCCCTTCGGGGAAATGTCACGCTTTGAGTACCGGAGTCCTGTTAGCCCGCTACAGCCCGGTTTACCGGAGTCCTGCTAGCCCAGTGCTACAGCCCGGACCCACTTGCTGATGACCGACACGTTCGAAGCTGGGTCATGGATGCCTGTCCCTGTAAGTCTGTGCCACTTTGGGTTTACGACTAGTCATGTCAGCCCGGGCTCTTTATCATATGGATGCTAGCGACACTATCATATACGTGAGCCAAAAGGCGCAAACGGTCCCGGGCAAAGGTAAGGCGACACCCGTGGGAACACCGTGCGTGAGGCCGCAAAGTCATATGAAGTGTTACCGGCTAGATCGATGTGGCATCGAGTCGGGGTCCTGACAGCTCCTCGTGCTCGAAGGCGAACCAGCGAGCCCAGTTGGGCGAGTCGGAGGCGTATGCCTGGTCGCGTCGCGGCTCCGGCGTCAGGAGCGCCCGTCCACGACACACCTCCTCCGCGTGCGCCCTAGCCGATCGCGGTGCCGCTGGCACTGGGATCCTCTCCGGATCCAGATGTCAGTCGTGCGGCAGGGTGACGTCGGGGTACGGCAGAGGCACGCGGTGGCGCCAGTGCCACCCAGCCTGGTGCACGGGCACGTTCACCCACTGCCTCTGCCGGCAAGCCGGCGCAGGCGGAGGCGTGATGAACTCCACGAGGAAGGGAACGGCGGGGGCCTTGCCCTTCGACTTGTTGCTGCTGCCGGCGCCGAAGAAGAGCCCCATTTGGACGGCTGGGGTGGCTACGATTGGCTAGGGTTTGCTTGCCGGCGACGGGGGAGCGAGTGTGGCCTAGATGGGGACGGGGCCTGGATGAGAACGGCCCCGCCACACGGTTGGCTTAAAAAAGGACGGCTGTCGTCGCTGACGCGTGGGCCCGGGCCATAAATTAAGCTGACCGGCGAGGTGGCGGGTAGTTGAGCGACCGCCAGGTGGGGCCACGGCGGATACCGAAAAGACGCGCGTGGCGTCCGTTCCGCGTCCGCGCCGACATATTTCGGGCGAAGCGGACGTGTTTTGGGTTTGGGTCGGCGCGTTGGGCCTCCTCTTTTGTTCGCGCCGACCCAAACGGACGGCGGCGGACGAAATGGGTCGCCCCGTTGGAGTTGCTCTAAATCGTTGAATTAATGCATCCAAGTATCATATGAACATACATAGGCAAGGAAAGGAGACATCAACTTCATTTTCCATGTTGCAACAACCAGATAAGCAGTAACTTAACTCATGATAATGATCAAATCTCTTTCCATCTTTTCATCTGAATTTTCTCTCCAAATACATCTACAAATTAACAGATGGACCGACAGGCTTGTCCAATATGCAGTGCATTCATTTATTTTCTCAGTTAGTTGCCTTGGCAATTTTCAGCTGAGGAAGAAAAGAAGATCGGGATGAGAACCGTATGGATAGATGCATGATCGAGGCAACATGCCAACAACTAATATTCTTAGCTGCAAAGTCAAAACTTGGTGAGGTGATGAGCTCCTAAAATTTGCATGGCCATGCACGCAGCTCCTTTTGCTTCCTTCTAGATGCTGCCTCCTTGGCGGCTACATCTTTCACACATTTGGAATGTTACTACTAGCTAGCTAGCTAGCTAGTAGTTAGGCTTAACAATCACAACTTAAATTAATTACACATAGTTGATTAGTAGTATCAACTAGTAGCTAGCTAGCTATGGCCTCGGCATCCCTCATCCATGCATATGCGTTGGGGGGGTTGGTGCAGGAGTTATGGTATGATCCAAACCCTGCATCTTTGCTGGTCTACTGTATGGTACGGGTAGTACAGTCTCTTGTAACTGATTTGACTACAGTAGGTAGAATTCTTAATTAACATGTGCAGGTTTGCAGCTCTTTGCAACCAAAACAACAGTGCTTTGGTTGGACCATCACCCTAGCTAGTTAACTCCATTTGTCAATCATATCTACCTCTCTGAGTCTGACTGCTTTGCTTGCTTGCCGCCTTCTTCTCTGTTGTGGAGCAATTTTCTTCTTCTTTTTATCACTGTTCATGGATGAGCTAATTTTCTTCTCTTGTGAAGCAATCATGCTGCAATAGCACAACGGTGCACCTGTGATACTGAAGATTTGCTTCATTTCATACAGAGTGCATGATTATATCCTGCCTAGCTACCGAGATTTGTGTCTTGACAATGATATATTATCAAGACAGTTCTTTCGCACCAAATTCATTACACTACTGTGTACTCCTATGAGAAAGTGTGTCCCTAGCTAGAATAGATCGACTCAATTGTGATGTTTCGCTAATGTCGAATTAATGGAGGTTGTACCAGCCTAAACAGGGTTTTGTGTGAAACACGGCGATCCCATTAATGCAAGCATGGCCTAGCCAGAGCGCCCTAAGTCAAGCGATTCTTAATTATAAAGGATTGGACCCAACGATACAGGTACAATGATTTCTCCCGCGCTTTCTCTCGTCTCTCTCACGAGGGACAGCAGTAGCCCCGCCTATCAGTTGTCGTCAATTTCTCTGGCTATGTTGGTGCCAGCGTTAATGGTTCTTCACTTACGTACCACTAGTACTACTTAGGTTGGTCCTGTCCAGGCGTATCTCTGTCTTGTTCTCCTTGAATAACCTTAGCTAACTTGCCATGTGTATTGTTCATGCATGTGACCGTTGCATGCCATGGTCGTCCTTAACTAATTATCCTTCACGGACGTATGTGCAAGGCCTGCATGCATGTTATGACAAGGCTAATTATTTTTTTAGAAAAGAAAGATGACCCCCGGCCTCTGCATCTGAACGATGCATATGGTCACTTTATTAATTATTCTCACAAGACCTTACAAAGTGATACAACAGTAAGACTAGAGCCACCGTCTAAGCAACAGACTGTCGCTACACCTATCCAACTGATGAAGGGGCGCAGATAGTCTGGGCCTAATACCAAACACACATCGCAGTCAAACCTAACATTTAAGACCTGAGACCCCAACCTAGCCACTTGCCGGGTCTGGGGCGCACACTGGTCCGGCGTGCTCTTAGAGGCCGCCGCCGCCAACTGCCACCGCTCCATCTTCAGAACTGTACTGAAGCATCAACCTTGCTCGGTCTAGCTATCGTCGACGCCACCACGGCGCCCAACGGCACCTCCTCCCTGCGCGCAAACAGCTGATAACGTCGCGGCCGTCACTGATACACCTCAGCGCCATGCTGCCAAGTATCACCAACCGACACAGCTTGAAGTCCTTGGAAGATCTGTCGTGCGTAGCACCTGCCGACCAGGCATGACAAAGCGTAGCACGTGTCGGTCAGGCATGACTTGACATCTCCACCGAAGCTCCGTGCAAGACGAAGCCGCTCCACCTCCTGCCTCTAACTTCCAGCGCTGCTCCACAAACGATGCTCCCAAGAGAGAAACGACACCGCAGTGTTGCCATCGTCCGATCTGGAAAACCAGATCATAGGGTTACCCCCGGAGCAGCACGAGTGGGTTGACAGTAGTTACAGAACGATGCCTTCATCAAGGTAACGGCGCAGAACGCTGCCATCGTCCGCCATCGGCTCGGTTTTCACTGGCAACTATGTCTCTCCGACTCGTAGCCGGGACTAGATTACAGATCTCGAGATCCGATCATCTAGTCTCAGGTCGACCACCTCCGACATAGGAGATGACCACCACCGCCATAATCCTCGTGATGCGATGCAGACCCGGAGTGCTTCAGCAAGCCGTCGCCGAATCCGATGAGATGCGGCGGCTTGAGGACGTAACGGCAGCCCGGGACGCGCCCCGGCCGCCGCTGCCGCCATCTCGTACTACTCCCGCCGGGTGCAGCCAAACCCCCCGTCGCACCCCGGCCGCCGCTGCCCGCCATCCTCGTCGGGAGGGAGATCCAAATCAGGCCGCCGCCGCCTCAAATCTCAGGACACCAGAGGAGGTCCGCCGCCGCCGCGCCACGGGGCCTTCGCCCAGCGACGTTGCCGGCGGCGGCGGAGGGAGTGGGGTGCACGGGGAGTCGAGGGAGATCGGGATGTGGCCGCCCGGTGCGGCCCGGCGGCGGCCGCACGGGGTCGGGAGGAGGAGTCGGGAGGCGGGTGGCTTTGTCAAGCTAATTGTCGGCACGGGGTCGGGAGGAGGAGTCGGGAGGAGGAGGAGGCGGGAGGCGGGATGACAAGGCTAATAAGAGTGTATAAAGTTAAATACTTTCAAGCTAAGAGCCCCTGAACTTGAAAATTTTATGGCCCTTAGAACGATTAAATAAATTTAATGTTCCCTAAAAAAATACATTTAATGTTATTTTAGGGCTCATCTATTCAAACAAAATGAATTAGATATAGAATAGAACTGCATTCAAAATTGAATGTCAACACATCCATAAAACTGGGACTAGATGAATAGGCGCGGTGTCGAATAGCTGTGTGCTTGTCTAGGAAGAGGAGCGACCTCTGAAAATTGATCCACTAGGGAGAGGAACGTAAACAATCTACGACCGATGATATTCGTGTATTTTACTGATGGCAAAATGTTTCAACTTCCGTTACGGATGACAAAAAGAAAGACAATGCATGCACATGGCATAGGGTCCTAGCACAACACAACCACGAAACACGACGCGTTTGCTAGGCGTGGTGTGGCGAGGCGGACGCCGGAGGAGTGGCCATGTATTTGTCCTCTCCTCAAGCTCTTAGTGGTGTGTGAAGGAGCACACCTTATATGTTGGTCTAACACTCCCTTCATAACCGGGGTGGGACTAAACTCTTCAGACTTTGCTTGCCATGCTTGGATGGGCCATGTGTGCCTTTGGAATTTATGTAGGAATTATTATAAATGAGCCTGGTCAAATAATTTCAATAGGTATATGGTTGTGTGTATCCTCAATGTTTCGACAGTTATCTAAATATTATATGATTGCAGAGGTCGGATGTAATTAGTATCATCTTAACATTACCTAAAATGTAGGTATATATATGGGGTAGTGATGAATGCTTATCTCTGGTGGTGGGACCTTTCACCTTTATGTTAGCTTGCACAAGAGCATCTACAACCGGAAGTAGCTATGCAACCCCCAATACGCCCATAGACGGGTTCGGACAAGTCCACAGACAGTGAACGGGCAGCACACCAAAAACGCCGTCACAATCACGAACCTCAAATCAAATCCATACTAGCCATGCAGATAAAACCTACGTACTACGCACAACACCTCTGTCGGATAAAACCAGCTCTTGCGGTTGCGTAGGCTCTGCCTCCTCCTCCCCCTCCGCCTCCGCGTCCCGTTAGGTGAACAGCACCTCTGTCGCCATCTATTCTTGCCAGATGAACCGCTTGTTGGCCTCGACGTAGGCCTCATCCTGGATGGACTCCATGATGGCGGTTTGCTCCGCCATTTCCATCGCTTGGGCGGTCTCGTACTTCGCCTGCATGTCCGCCATGGAGAAGCCCACATCTGGCTTCGCCTCTCCTCCTCTTCCGCCTCCGGCTCCGCCGCCTCCTCCTTATCCTCCCCGCCTTGCTCCTGATCATCCCCCCCCCTCCCCTTCCGGCTCAAGCGAATCCAAAGGAAGGCCCGCAACGACACGAGTAGTTTGCCTCGTCTGATCTCCTCCAGCAGCTGCATACATTGCTCTGGAGTGAGCATGGCGTAGGTGATGATCCGGCGCCTCAGCATGGTGCAGCGGGCGGATTGGAAGGGACGACGAAGGAAAGAAGAAAGGGGAAATGGGGCAGATAGGGTTCGCCTGTCGCCGTCTGTCTTAAATAGCCGGCCTCGTCCCTTGGGCGGCACGCCGGAGTAGCGCCATGCGGCGTGGAGTGGAGAAGGCGCCCATCGGACCATCGGCCCCTTCGTTTACCCATGTGGGCCCTATCCGTCAGTCCAACATGGCGGGCACGTATGGGCGTCCCCGTATCCATCACATATATGGGCCGGGTATGGGGAGTGTCGTTTAGTCCGGATGTTTGGGCCGGCTATAGGTAGGCTGGTTGGGTGGCCAAAAATCGTCCACGCACTGACCGGGCAGCCCGTCCAGGCATTTGGGGCGTGTATGGGGGTCCAGTTGCAGATGCTCTAAGTAGTAGTAAATTTCTGTACTCTTTGCTTTAGTTGGTTCAGTATTACCATCATTTCTCTAAGAAGTTCCTACTTACATTGGCTAGCTAGGGCAATACAATTCTTTAGGGTGGACAAGGAGTCTATGCCTTGCGTGCAACTTTGCGGCATGTGCTAACTGTTAGAGGGTACTTTGTGGCATGTGATAAATGTTAAGCGTGATTGTAGTGCTGCATACTGGGGCACCTACTAGTGTTTACAGTTGCTATCCTTTGCTTTCTCTAGCAAGTTTGTTTGGTGAATGTACGACTAGGTTCCCTAAAAAAATGCACGATTAGAGATGGAAAGAGAAAACGGTTTTCTAAAGTTGGCATCATCCTCATTTGAATGAAATTGAAGATGAAGAAGACCAGCTTTTCACTTTTTTTGAAGGGTCATAATTGGAGAAGACCAACTGTTCATAATGTATTGAATTTGGTGGTCTGTTTGGGTTGGCGTCGGTGGGTTTTTCTCTCTTCTTTTTCTTCTGAATTTGTTAATTGGTTCTCGGCTTTGTTTCCCTTATAAACCGGCCAACTATGTATTTGCATTTTCCTCTCTTAGTGAAAAATCAGAGCTCCTGCCTTGCTCGTCAACATATAATAATAATAATAATAATAATAATAATAATAATAATAATAATAATAATAATAATATATTGAAGCCCCTTTGATCAGGATTCCATCATAGTCCTAGTTGAACAATGCCCAAAAGTTGTACTAGTTCAAACCTTTGGAATTGTGAAGTCGAATATAAGCTCGTGAAAGATGAAACCAACATGATTATTGTGTTGTTCAAGATTCACAATAAAGTTGATTTTTCTAGAAGATGTAAAAATGATAGAGAAGGCTCATGGCGCACATAGTTCTGTGATGTAGCATGACACATGCAAATGCGATGATGGGAGCTGGACAGAGAGCACTATATAACTATGGCCCCGTTAATTAAAACATGCATAACGCGATTACTAAATCTCAGTTGACTGAGACTTAACGAAGTTTCAGCCGACGCTATATTCGTGAGATCTTACGTGGAGATACATGCAAAATTGCATTTTTATTATTTCTTTCTTCTTCTTATATGTTGAGTCACTTGACTAAGACTTGGTTAAGTCTCAGTCGAATGAGATCTAGCCATACCCTATGCATAACTATCCTAAGAGCCAATAACATTATTATCTTTTAAATAGACATATAGGTGGAAACAATTTTTTCAGTGTCTCATGTAAGTGAAACTAATAAACGTACGAAAACATGTTATCCAACAATTGTCACATATCTTTAGTTGAGAAGAATACAAAGCATATACGTAACAAAATGAGCAAGAAAATA
>NC_057813.1:407325253-407469305 GCF_018294505.1 Triticum aestivum | reverse complement strand
GCCAAATGAACAATACAAAATAAGGTATCATGAAAGAAATTCACAAAAAAAAATTATGAAAAAGAAAACATATCATGTGCTCTAGGAAAAACAAATAAAACAGGTCTATAAAAGCAATGTTAGAAAAACCAGATATTATTTATAGATGCCACAAAACTGATCGTTCTTGGACAAAAAATTACATGTGCACACGGAACATGCGGTGTGGTGACGCGCATGGCGCCATCGTACGCTTCTCATCAAGGCTTGTTGAACCCCGTACAGCTGACAAGACAAGAATCCAACGACCATGCAGCTAGCAGCCCGTACGTAACCAACCAGTGCCAGGCCAGGGGGACAACACCAACTGTTGCAGACAGCTGTGCCAATACTGTGGGGCTGCAGTATTCTGGACTGGGTGGACCTGCCAAGACTACACAAACTTATACGTAATGATTGTTATTTTTATTATTTTTATTTTACGAAAAACTTTCAGTCTGCTCGCCATTACTCATGACAACATCATAAACAGGGCCAGAGATAAAAACCGCTCCAGTGTTGATCGTAGCAGATTAGTTCACTTCCGCAACACTCTTACCTCCTGCGAGCTCAAGGAGATCCCCCTCCAGAACCGGAAGTTTACTTGGAGCGACGAGAGAAACAATCCGACGCTTAGTAAACTTGACAGGTTTTTTTTGCAATGAGGATTGGGACATTGAATTCGCCAACCACATACTTCATGCCCTTTCCTCCTCGCTCTCAGATCATTGTCTGTTGTTGCTCTCTTGCGCGGATGGCCCCAAGAAACCCAGGTCCTTTAGGTTTGAGAACCATTGGACCAAGATGCCAGGCTTCCAAAAGACGGTCAGCGACGCTTGGAACGAAGATTCGAGTCACCAAGATCCCTACCAGAGACTTTTTCACAAGCTAAAATCTACTAGTCGACGATTACGTTCCTGGAGCAAAACACTCTTCGCTAAATCTAAGGTCCAGCTGCACATGGCCCTTGAGGTTATTCTCCGTCTCGATATGGCCCAGGAACAAAGAGAGTTATCCCAATAGGAAATTGATCTTTGAAAACGGCTCAAGAGGAAGATTATCGCCTGGGTTGTGCTTGAGAAGTTCAGAAAGAGGCAAAACTCAAGAATCACCAATTTGAAGGACGGCGATGCTAACACCCGCTACTTTCACCTTCGTGTTAACCACCGAAGGAGGATGAATTTTATCCATCGTCTCAAGCATAACAATGGTTGGATTTCGGAACACAATTTGAAGGAGCGGGTCATACACCATCATTTTGAAAGCATTGCTAAGAAGGGCCCTTCGCACAGCATTTACATCAATTGGGGAATCATTCCGGCCCCCAACTGTGACCTTCAGGAGTTGGATGAGGCTATCACGGAAGAGGAGGTGAAGGCTGCCGTTTTTGCTATGCCAAATGACAAAGCTCCAGGACTGGATGGCTCCACTGGTGCTTTTTTTAAAGCATGCTGGAGCACGATAAAGGGAGATCTCATGTCGGCTATTCATCGTTTCTCTGACCTACATGCCGGCCATTTCCACTGGCTAAATTCTGTGGATGTTGCCCTCATCCCCAAGAAAGACGGTGTCGAGGGTATTGCTGACTTTCGCCCCATCAGTCTTATACATGCTATTGCGAAGATTATTGCAAAAGTGATGTCCAACCGGTTAGCCCCCCACATGAACGACTTGGTCTCCCAGGCCCAGAGTGCATTCATCAAACGGAGATGTATCCACGATAATTTCATGTATGTGCGCAATCTTGCGAGACGTTTCCACCACAAGAAAACCCCGGCACTGCTCTTCAAGCTAGATATCAAGAAAGCCTTCGACTCTATTCGTTGGGACTATCTTCTTGACCTTCTTCAGCACCTTGGTTTTCCTCAGCGCTTTCGAGGATGGATCTCAACTCTCCTCTTCTCGGCTTTATCGTGAGTTCTGCTCAATGGGGTTCCTGGCACTCCTATCAAGCTTGGGAAGGGTCTGAGGCAAGAAGATCCTATATCCCCACTCCTTTTTCTGCTGGCCATCGACCCACTACATCACATTCTCAAGAAAGCCACTGCTCAAGGAAAGTTGCACCCTCTTGATGGCAATGCCATGCCTATCAGAGCCTCCCTCTACGCGGATGATGCGGCGGTTTTCCTTGCGCCCATCAAAATCGAGGTCAAGTTTTTTGCGGATACGTTTGCACAATTTGGGGAAGTGACGGGGCTAACAACGAACTGCTCTAAAAGTCTTGTTGCCCCCATTTGATGTGACTCCTTGGATCTTGATGATATACTCAGCTCCTTCCCCGCCAACCGCTCCTCCTTCCCAATGAAATATCTTGGGTTGCCATTGTCAACCAAGAGGCTCAAAACAATCCATTTTCAGCCTCTCGAAGATAAGATTGCTGCTCAACTTACGCCTTGGATGGGAAAGCATGTTGCGCAGCCGGGACGGGCTGTGTTGGTCAAGTCGGTCATCACGGCAATTGCCATTTACTACTTGATGGCGCTAGACCTCCCTGCTGAGGTTATGAAGAAGATCGATTCCCTTAGGCATGCCTATCTTTGGGCAGGTTGTGACAAGGTCAAAGGTGGAAAATGCAAGATAAATTGGGACCAGGTGTGCAAATCAAAAGTGCATGGTGGGTTGGGCATTCTAAATCTAGAAAAATTTGCAGCGGCCCTTCGAATTCGTTGGTTGTGGGCTGCTTGGACGGATCCGGCCAAACCTCGGGCCAACTTGGGAAACCCTTGTGTACAAAAGGACAAAGATATTTTTGCCTCTGCCACAAAGGTTGTTGTTGGAGACGGTCGTCAAGCATCATTTTGGGATTCTTCCTGGTTGGATAGTATGAGACACAAGGATATCCCGCCCAAGATCTTTGAACTTTCTACAAGAAAAAAGTGCTCTGTGAAGAAGGCCTCGCACAATAACTTCTGGGTTTCTAAGGTGGATATTGGTGGGAACCTCACTGTCAGCCACATATCTGAGTTCGTCAACCTTTGGGGAAAGCTCTCGCTGGTCAATCTCAACCCGGAGGAGACCGATTCAATTACGTGGAAGCTCACTAATGATGGCCAATATTCAGCGGCGTCGGCTTATAATACACAATTCCTTGGGCTAGTGGACATGGACATGCCTTTGTTAGTGTGGCAGAACTGGGCTCCTCCCACATGCAAATTTTTTTGCTTGGTTGGTCATCAACAACAGAGTTTGGACGACTGACTGACTTCAGCGAAGGAGTTGGCCAAATTGTAATCTTTGTCCTCTTTGCAAGCAAACTCCGGAATCGGGGGCACACCTTCTTTTTGAATGCCGCTACACCATCCATGTGTGGAGAATGATTAAATCTTGGCTCGGTTTACAAGATGTACACCCAGCGAACTGGGGTGGTTTGACTTCTGTCAAGGAGTGGTGGTGTGCCAATGCTTCTAGGACCTCACGACCACGAAGGGCGTTGACTTCCATTATGCTACTGATTTCTTGGGAAATATGGAAAGAGCGAAATGCATGTCTGTTCCTAACAACGCAATTCCGGTGGGTGTGCTTATTGCTCGAATCAAAGAGGAAGCCTCATGGTGGTGCCATGCCGGGGCAAAATATTTTTGCAATGTAATGCCGCGAGAGTAAGGATTGTAACTAGGCCGCTGTCCTCGACTCTAAAACCTTCTTCTTATTCAATGAAAATGGCAAGTCTTTTGCCTTGTTTCAAAAAAACAACATCAGAAATAATAAAAATTTACATACAGATCCGCAGATCACCTAGCGACAATTACAACCACTGAAGCGAGCCGAAGGCGCGCCACCGTTATCACCTCTCCCTCGCCGAAGCTGGGCAAAACTTGTTGTGGTAGACAATCGAAAAATCATCATGTTAAGGCCCCGTAGAACCAGCGCACCAGAACAGCAACCATTCACCGATGAAGAGAAGCATAGATCGAAAGGATCCAACTTGAAGACATAAGAATATGGACGGACAAAGATTGGATCCAAGCGGAACCACCATAAACAACCACCGGCCGAATCCCGCGAGATCCGCCGGAAACACACCTCCACACGCCCTCTGACGACTTAGTCGCGCTACCGGAACAAGGGCTGGACGGGAAGGACCTTTTTCCTTCTTCGGGGAGCTGTCGCCGCTTCGTCTTACTGATCAGGAAAAAAATCCTAGACAAACACAAAAGACGTCTAAAAAGGAAGCAGAAGCCCTCCCGCCGGTAAGGACCGAGATCCACCATACCCCATGGCTTAGGGCCATAAGTGATGAGGTAGACCTACGGCGTGGTTGGCAGGAGGCAAGAAACCCTAATCGCCCTTGGCCTCGCGAGAGCACACGGGTAGTGGAATGGTTAGTTATTGAGAGGCTACTCACATTCATACAGAACCGGTTCATTGCTCGGATAGTAAGTGGAATGGTTAGTTTATGACAAGAGGTCTTTTCATCTTTCTTTTTTGCAAAAAGATCAGATTTATTATAAAGATTCACCGAAAGTATAAAACACTTCAAATATAATAAAAGTTACATCGAGGTCCATGGGCTACCAAACGACCATTGTCGCCGCCAGAATGAGCCGCCGACGTGTCGTTATCGCCTCTCCCATACCGGAGCCGACCTGACCTTGTTGATGACAGCCGGGAAGCCTTCGTGCACGTGCCCCTAAAGACCAGCTTCTCGGAGCCGCAGTCATCGTCGTCGAATCCTTGAATCGAACTGAAGAATTTGACACCAAATATCGGCGTTGTTTATGCACGGCGAGAAACCCTAACCTCGCCGCCTCGAAGAGCTGGCCGGAATCTATGTCGGAGCTCCATCTAATCTATCGGAGTGGACGAACTTGAGGAGGATCGGAGTCCGAAAGACTGACTCGGAGAAGAAGCGTCGTCATTCGTCCAACGCCGCCCTGCATGAACTAAGACCCTACCTATCTATTAGCGGGAGACGATGCACCAGAAATCCCCTTCTCGCCACCAGCCGCCGAAGCGGTAGGCCTATCTATTAGCGGGAGACGATGCACCAGAAATCCCCTTCTCGCCAGCGGCTGCCGAAGCGGCAGGCCTATCTATTAGCGGGAGATGATGCACCAGAAATCCCCTTCTCGCCACCGACCGCCGAAGCGGCAGGCCTATCTATTAGCGGGAGATGATGCACCAGAAATCCCCTTCTCGCTACCGGCCGCTGAAGCTGCAGGCAGAGGGGAGGCGAATCCACGGACTCGCCGACGGAGATCAAGGGGAGGACGGCTTTCTCTAGTCGCCTTGCGAAAGGAAGTCTTTTCATCTTGATGAACTATTGCAAGTCTAGAATTAACCTCTAAACCATGTTCCCGCAAAATAGAAAAACTCTAAACCCTGTTCCCACAACAACAACAAAAACTCTAAACCCTGAATATATACATGATTCTCTTTTATTTTAACTATGAAAACACTTCTCGAAACACTGCAAAACGTTCCTAGATGGTGCGACGGTAGTTCCGCGTAATCCTTCTCCCAGTCACATACGTACCCCTAAGAGCATCTCCAGCCGAGCCCCCAACATGCCCCCCCTCCCAAGCGATTTCTTCGTGTCGGCGCCCAAAAAACGGCCCAGTCGCATCCCCATTCCCCAGGAGCCCGTTTTTCGCTGGTTTGGGCCGAAATTAGCGCCGGCGGACCCCAGGCCGAACCTGGTGCTCTGGGGAGCACCTAGGGGCGCCGGGGAACGCGATTTGGACGCGAACGAGGATGGGCCCGCCGAGTCAGCGAGACACCGCTTCGTCGCCCTCATCGCCTCGGTTCCCGCGGGAATCAATGTCAAGGCTACCGTGCCGGTCAGCCTCCATTGATGCCTCATGGGCAGCGTAGTGAAGGCGCCGCCGACACGCGTCCCGCCCGCTCCCGCCACGTGTCACCCGGCATGCAGCCTCTCGCCACCCCGCTACGACTATAAAAGGCGACCCTCCCTACCGGTGAACGCCACAACCCCCCTGCATCCGCCTCGCAAAGCAGCCCTCTCCCTCCTTTCCTCCGACGAGCAAAATGGCCGAGAGGTTTTCAGGCGACGGCGCGGCGGCGAACGGCTTCGGCCGCCACCATCTCCCAGAGCCGGAGGCGCGCCTCCTCTATGAGGCCGAGTATCCGGCGCCCCCAGACATGCGTGTGCCGGGGGCGTGGAGGCTGAGCGCGCCTCCTCTATGAGGCCGAGTATCCGGCGCCCCCAGACATGCGTGTGCCGGGGGGCGTGGAGGCTGAACACCGGCGGCGTTCCGGTGTCACCGGTGCCCGAAGGGGCGGCACGGCGTGCCGAGATCGCCCACATCCGCTCGTCCCTAACGGAGGAGCAGCGGAACGAGCCGAGGTACGCCGACAGCGAAACGCTGTGGACAATGTACTTCGAGCGCCGCCGCCAAGAGCAGTTCACCTCCGTCAACGGCGTCATCCCCCGCGGACGCCTCGATGCCGAAAGACGGGGCGAGTAGTGGGCGTCCCAGGCCGCACCCTCGAGGCCGTCCTCGACTACATCGAGACCAGCAACGTGCCGCGCCTCGAGTACCCGGCACGGCCGTCCTTCTCTCGCCGTCGCGACAGTTCCTGGACGCCGCAGTGAATGGAGCCGACGTCCTCGTTGTCGGGTTCTGGCTCGCTCTCCTCCGGCTCGCCGGCTCTCCGCCCCGTCAAGCCAGAGCCGGAGGAGACACCGCAGTAGCGCTGCACCCGCAGCGGCACCCTCGTCATTAACGAGGATGCCCGCCCCTCCCCGCGCTCCCTTCGCCTGGTCAGGACGAAGCCCGAGCCGGGCCTGCTCCCCATGAAGTCGGAGCACGTCGACATGGTGGCCCCTGACGACGAGGCCGCCCTGAAATGGGCGAAGGAGGACTACGTCCGCGAGCAGGTGCGCCAGGCATACGCGGAGCTCCAGGCCCGGCGCCGCGGCCGCGAGGAGGGCGGCGTCATCGTCCTCGACAATGACGAGGAGGACGAGGCCGGGCCGTCCAGTGCCCCACCATGCGTCAGCGACCCTGGGCAGGGGTGCAGTAGGGACGGCGGCGGCTCCTGCGGGGCGCGTGATGGCGGTGGTGACTACACCCGTTTCTACAGGCTTCTCGGCATGTAGATGGCGGGCGGTGGACGCGGCGCAGTGGCTAGTGTGGCGTAGTTTGCCGTAATTTGCATGTTCCTTTTAGTTAGAAAGCTCACGTAGAAGTTTGCTATCAAAGACCTCGGTATTCTTTTCATCCGCGGTTTCCCACTTCTCTGTCTCTAGGTGAATGCCTCTACCAGAGGTTATGCGCCAGCTTGGAAAAGCCTTAAGTTATATCTTAATCTGTCTTGCATGGTAGATTGGATCATGTCCGCGATAGAAGTTGCGGAGGAATGAAACGACGATTTCAGTATAGGAAGAGAAAGGGATTGTGCTTTCGACCGTGGCGAGATAGGATAGACTTGGGATTCTTTCTTGGCCCTTGATTGCCAACACTCTGGGGCTGAATTAATTAATGAAACTACTAGGAAGGATTGGGATGATGAACTGGTGAGATTCTTTCTTTCGCTGACTGACCATTTACTTTTTTGTACAAATTTCAATGAAATTTCGCCGAGTTTGCACAAGTTTGTACATAATTTCGCCGAGCTCGCGTGATATTGGCGGCGACCTGATAGGCGACGACTAGGAACAGAGTCGCCCCCACGCGCTAAACTTGTGCAGGTTCGCCCCCAGGCGGCTTTTCTTTCGCCGCGCTGGGGGGCGGAACGGCCGGAGATGCTCTAAGTTCAGCTCCGTGCAGAGGAACATGTATGTGTGCTAGTACCATTTTTCTGGCTGATTACGCAGTTGGGAAAAGCAGAGGCAACGCGCAAGAAACTGTTTCCAAAGAAGTCTGTGGTCTGACCCAACGATCTTGAGATGAGATCGATGCGTCGTCATCTGGCGGGCGCCGTCACGTCGCAGCTGGTATGGGCATGAGGAGGGCAAGGCAGCCACACTGGCGTGCACTGTAGCTGAATCTGCATGCTCCGATTCCCTTCCGTGCAAAACAGCAAAGACACCGTGCCCGCGACGCGGACGAGACTTTTGACAAAAAGTGTGGCAATGCTAGGCCTAGAACCAAACAGCCCCAAAATCTTCACACAAGTTATCCATCTACTAAGTTCAAAAAAAAAGTTATCCATCTACTCACCGATGATCAAGGGACGGATAGAGGAGGAGGGGCTGCGCGCGCCCGCACGGCGGCCAGGGGCGGGCGGCACGCGGCGTGGTCACGCACTGATGCACGTCTCTCGCCGTTGGATCATCATCCAGTGTCTTTGCCGTCCTTTTTTTCTGTTATACGCCGTCGGTCGGTCGGAAGCGACAGACGGCGCGAAAGGATGGAGCCGTCGCGATTTTTGCAGCCTGGGTGGGAGATGCGTGCTGGGTTTGCGCTGCGCCGATGTGAAATCCGTTGTCCGGATTTGTTTTCGCGAAGAGAATTTTGTAGGTTTCGTTCGAGCCTGGGGCCGGAGCTACAGCCCGTGGCATGGAGAGACAGGGGAACGGATTATTGGTAAATTATTGAGCAGGTCTGGCGCGTGGGAGTGGGATGATCATGTCCGCGTGTCGTCCGCCCGCCCTCCTTGGTCACGGCTCCTGTAGCAGCGTAGATTTTTTTTTTGAGACAGTCCTGTAGCAGCGTAGATAGATGGACGCGATGGCCCCTCGACCGACCCGTCTAACTGTCGCGGTCGGTCGCCTTTTCCCTGGTGTCCCAGTCCATTTCCGGCCGGCCGGTCCCTCCTGCCTGCATACGCATCGCACGCGCCGGTACCTCCCGTGGGCCGTGGCAGGCAGGATCCACCTCACATATCGGGACCGGCACAAAGGCTCGGCTCACTGCACGTACTATACCGCACATTGCTGCAGCCGATGAGATGAAATGAGATGGATATGCACACACGGCCCGCGTAGTTCTGTACCGCTGTTCGTTCGTGCGTGGTGGCAGACAACAACAATGGGTGGCCCGGCCGATGGAACCTGACAAGGGCACAAGCACGGAAGAGTGCACGCAATGTGCACACTGGCATGCTTTATGGACAACGTTATACACGATGAGGAAAGTGAACTAACTTCTTGGTTAAACTTGTAGCTCTAGGTAAACTTTTCCTTTTTTGAGGGAAGCTCTAGGTAAACTTAAACTCGCGGGCTACCCACACCACAAGCAACAAAAAAGGATTCTACTAGTACTCCATGGCAAAAAGACAGACCTTAAACGTTCCAGCAAATAACAATTTCTGGGCGCTTGCCATAGCTGATCAGAAGTAAATAAAACCTAAGATGAATATTACTACGCGTTTGGTTCGGCGGGAAAATGCCTCTTCCGATTGCAGCACTTTTGGAAACAGTAGCAGCATTTTGGTTTCGACATTCTGTTTTCTGTCAGATAAAACGCTTCACATCCACAAAAAACGTCGTATCCCAGCCGGAAACGCCTCCTTGCCTTTTGTGCATTGGCTCCAGTTTCAGAAGTTGCTAATAACATGCAATTTATACAACGAGCATATTTACAGAGCAACCCAAGGATAATGCTGAACTGCTCGTGTGCAGACTGGATATGGGGAACAGCCCACAGTAGTAGAATATTCCACCATAACGCATACAACCAAGAGCATAAGCATCAGCAAACAAAAATACCGGGGGCACAACGGAATTGGCACAGCATAATGGCAAGTGCTCATCATTTTTCAGGTAAACGACTTGCTGCAACTTCCAGGTAGTAGCAAACAAGACACCAACAACTGAACAAAGACAAAAGTCCACGAGTTTCGCCTTGCTGCATCAAGGACAAGAGCAACAGGCCCGCTTCTAAGAAGCTCTATGTGCAAAAGGTAAACCGACCAACCATTTCTAATTTTTTCCTTTCCCCTCCTCCGCTCGAGTCTTGATACTTACCGGCGATACAATAAAAAGACACTCGAGCGGATAACTTAGAAGAAAAGACATATCTTAATTTCTCTTTCACATATGTCGATCTCTCTATATATAAGCAGTGCCATTGGCACCTCCTGTACCTACAACTCTAGTTCATCATTGGCCGAGGAGCACGGGGACGAACGGGAGTCTTAGATGGACTCACCCTGAAATATCAGCAAGGCAGCACGTTATTTCCAAAACTAAATAGGCTTTTATTTACAGTTGGGTCAACAAAGTTGAATCCAGACCGTGCTTTTTACCTTATTGGCAGGGAACCCAGTATAACACCACTGCAGTTGAGAGCAGCTGTAGCACTTTCAGCCTGAAAATTAAGAAATGAATGAACCTCCAGGCTGAACTTAGTTGTGAAATGAAAAATACCACCACCACTACTATGCCACAAAGGACTAGCCAAGGACATTGCTGTTACAACAGGAAAGAAGTTGCATACACACATGAACTTCATTTCCCAAAATACCCTGCACCGAAAGGCCCCAAAATCCAAGAAAATGTAACTAACAGAGCCATTTATACAGCACATGTATAGCAATTAGAGATTATCCCGAACAACAAACAATGCTGACTAAGATCAAGTTAATGCGCTAAGCACAAGGACAACAAGCAACAGTAGATCTTGCTAACTAATAACTTCTCAATAGAGAGAGTACTTGGGACCACTTCAGGTTCAAAGAAATGATCTTCAGACATCCACCTAAAGTGACATGCAATGCTACACATCAGGACATCAGATCATAACTCATAACATAATAGAGTACCAACCAACGAAAGTTGTGAGTTTAATAAAGCAAGTAATGTTCAGGAAAGACTAATATAATACTCCCTCCTTTCCAAATTAGTTGCCACTGATTTAATACTCCCTCCAATCCATATTACTACTTGTCTTAGATTTGTCTAGATACGCATGTATCTAACACTAAAACGTGTCTACACACATCATCCGTATCTAGACAAATCTAAGACAAGTAATATGGATTGGTGGGAGTACGATTTTGTACTAAATCAGCGACAACTAATTTGGAACGGAGGGAGTACATTAGACAAAAGGAGAACAGCCACATGTAAACACTCCTTACAGAAATCTAATGTACGCCAATCAAACCATAGTTTTCATTTAAGCATGACTATTTCCCAGCTGTTCTCTGGTTAACTATTTATCCATCTGATTAAAGCTAACATGGACATAAGGCCAGTTCATGCCAACTTCTGGCGGCTGAAACCCTAAGTGACTCGAAACAACAACTAGCCAGAAATCAAATCTGGTCGTAGTGGTACATGTTTTCTACTATGTGAACAATACAGGAAACCATGATTCAAGCAAACATACGCAAGGCTATGGATGTTCATGATATAATTTGCGGGCAACACTCTTAGCATTATAGGATTCAACCTTCTCACACATGACGAGTAACACTAGAAATACAATAAAAAGGCAATATATTGTCATGATTTGGAAAAAATACGAAATGGGCAAGTCATTCTAACCATAACAAACTCCACAAAGGCAATGCGAGTATTATGCTGGTAGTCCCCAAGCAACCTCAGCCGATAGACCTGTCAGGGAAATATTGCAATGAGTGAATGAGCATGTCCCTTGAACTGCATTTTGATTGCAGCACAGCATATATGGTATAAATTATGACAACGAAAGGAAGTTTGAAGTGACAAGTCACCAACCTCTCCACATATTGACTCGAAGAACAGTTTCACATCTGCCTGAGAGACCTGCACCAAGTGCATCAAATAAAATAGAAACATCGGTGCAAAGAGTTTAGAGATACAGAGTGCAACGGTAGGCTAGCAAACCTTCTTGTCGATGTTTGTGCAGTAGATGGTCCTTGCACACATCTCACGCTCATCATCAGACTGAAGATAAAGACGAGGCACTTTTTAGACATCAGGTGTACATCCATATAGACAAGTATGAACAGCGATACTTAGACAAATATGTGGATTCCAAAACTGTAGCTTACCCTGGGCAGGAACGTAGGATTGACTGGTGCAATTGCAGTTTTTGATGGCAGAACCCTCACAGGATAATATCCAAGCACAGTTCCTGACAGATTTAGAGCAGCCCTTGCACCCTCTGCAATAGTACAGTATATTAATCAATGGACAAATTGACCTAAGCATGTTCAATTATCATTCAACCACTTACCCTCATCAGTAAACTCTATGAAAGCAAAACGAAGAACTGAATTTGGATCTCCACACATGCGGCAGTCCACAACCTTCACAAAAAAATAATATTATTCAGTGCTCTCAAAAAGTAAATGTAAACAAAAAACAAAAAGTGTACCTGCCCTACGTTGATAAATAGTGCTGCCAGTTGCTCTTCGGTGACCTAAATGTGAGGAAACATATAACGAATTAACCTACATATAATTGCAGTTGTGCAACTAGAGGATAAAGACTTGAAAAATGGCTGACACAATGTAACAGTGATAAATAAATAACTGCAAAGGCAACACAAATGAACTCAACAAACTCCACAAGTTAGGTGTAGAAATTTAATCAAATATACAAAGTATCACAGCAGCCAAGTGACAAACAAATAAGTGAATAACTAACTTGAAGTGTCCAATAGACAAAATTAAACCTATCACCAACAAACCAACATAATATTACAGAGTACATGAGGAAAGACAGATGCAAAAATTATAAAAAAGACACCATAAGGGAATAAACATCAGAGACCAAGTGCAGAAAGTTTACAGGTTTTCAAAAGAACTCTTTCCAGTGGATATATATGGATGTGTTCTACATAACTGTAAAAATCTATTAAATAATATTACCTCTGTTCTAAAATATAAGACGTTTAAGCCTACCAAAACAACTTATATTTTGGAACGGAGGTAGTACATTAATTTATAGGCTACACAAAAATAAGACATATTTGTGGCTCCAAAAAAGCAAAAGGTTACTCTATTTTGATCTACACATTTCTCCTTTTTGTGTACACCATACCTGAGAAGATATATTGATAAAATTTGTGCATAAATGCTACACATCTATATGTACATGTATAACTCCACTCCATTAGAACCTTTTGAGGATTCAAGAAACTTTTTTTCTTTCCAAAAAGAGCTCAGTGTAGGGCATGTAATGAAAGGAAAAGTGTTCTCAAAGAGCCAAAACACTCTTTTAAGGCTGTGCTTGGCATTGCGGTGGATTATCACAATCCTGTTTGCCTCACCTGCTTTAGGCTATTTTTGTGTCTCTCTGACCCGCTTTTGCATATTTTCACAGTTGGGCAACCACAAACTGACCTAACTCGCCTCATTCTCATTGCGCTACCAAAATTGAGCTTGCTAAAGTACCAGTTGATAGTTGCAACATTATGATCCGTCCAGTATTAGAGTAAAATACATGTCAGACATGTTATCACCCTACCAAAACCACTCATCTATTCAACAGAAAATGCAGGTAATGAATCAGAATTGATCTATCAGATAAATCCTCTGGTGTACTACGAATTCCTTTTCCTTCTAAGAAGTTTCTGTATACAAGAAATTTTATTTTATTTCATATGTAGGGATGCAGAGCGGACGGGTTTGCGGGCTGCAGCATAGTACAAATCCATCTCTAGTCTAGTGTTAATCTTTCAGCCAGAAATGAGCTATTTTGCTAGTTCCGCGGGATACGCGGGACGCCGCTTGCATCCCTATTCATATGCCATTCCATATCTCACTATTAGGCCTGAAGGATCTTCGTGGAGCAGACAAGCAGGCGCTGCCTCCAAACAGTAGCAATCTGCTACATGCACGAGGATTTCTCGAGATCTTTGAATTTTTGAGAAAATTGGAATATTTCTGCAGAACTGCAGCCAAAAGTTCACTAGTTGGCATGCACAGAGATAGAAAGTTCACTATCACGCAAGGCAAAACCAATGAACATGTCTAGTACATGTCTAACATGAAAAAAAATGAACACGGCTATTACAAGGTAGAAAGTACGTACTATGTTGTCTGAACAAAGAAAAAAAAGGTGCATTTGCCAAATGACATACGCTTGACCCAAAAACGTAACCACCATTATGAGAATATATAGCCATTGAACTCTTCAGTGCATAACTTATGCACATTACTACTACAATTACAAGGTACTCCCTCCGATCCATATTAATTGTCGCTGATTTAGTACTCACAAACAGCATGATACATACTGTCGCTGATTTAGTATTCACAAACAGCATGCATGTCTCTTACAAACGTGGCAACTGTATTGTTCTAGAGAATACCTCTTCTAGAAAGAGGTTTCTGAATCCTGGAAATGATACATATATCTAACTGGCATTGATGAACATGCACTACAACAACTGAGCTCACAAGTAAACCATATCAGCCACATAGAAGCTTAAATCTTTCAAGGGCAAATCCCAATCAAGTGTGTACATGTTGCATTTCAACATGTAAATATGAGAAGCATCATGATAAGCTATGATCTTAAGCATAGATGTAAACAAGATTAAGACTTTTTTGAGAAAGAAATTAGAATAGCATACCAAAACCAAAAAAGACAAAGTACCATCATGACCTAACAAGTCAACAAGCATACACAAGGCATCTGCTCCCTCCGTTTCTAAATATAACACTTTTTAGAGATTTTAATACTGACTACATACTGATGTATATAGACATATTTTAGAGTGTAGATTCACTCATTTTGCTCCGTATGTAGTCCATATTGGAATCTCTAGAAGTGCTTATATTTAGGAACGAAGGGAGTATCAAATAACATCAAAGTAACTTTGCATACCCCTAAAAAAACACCCCTAAAACAATCAAAGTAACTTTGCATGTCCATTATTGAGATTCATTAAAGCTGGTCCCATCTGTGTTCCACCAGACAGTAAATCTGCATGTATCCACTCTCAAATCTAGCATTCTTGCTCGAATACAGGAATAGGCCTGAGACATCTAAAATTTGTACCAAGCAGTATATAATAGGGCATGGTTTGAATTATTACTGTTCCTTCCAATGATCACTCCATCAAAGGAACATTAAAGCAAGAATCATAAATAAGGCACTTGCAGGAATACACTACCCAGGTCTTCCTAAACAGAAATGAATACACACCTAGTACTAGATAAACTGCTACAAGGAACATGAAAGGATGGCCCATAACGAACACACTACCAGGAATACACTACCTAGGTCTTTCAGAAAAAAGAAGGAACAGACTGCCTACTAAATGAGCTGCTAAAGGAGCACGAAAGCAGGGCTCATTAATAAGATACTTCCAGGAATGCACTGCATAGACTAATCCAACAAGAAATCTAATAGCAAACCGATACAGATGGTGCATGCATCGAAACAACCAGACATGCCACGAATAGTCAATAGAGGTGCATACACTATGTGAAGAAATCAGGAGAATAACCACCCAAAATCGGATAAGAACACAGTAGATGAGTACAGGTTAGCTGCACGTCGCCCAAGCACATAAATGGCAAAATAGTCATGCGACTTTCTAGACTCCATACAAAAGTAATGACCAAGAACTGCAAAACTTACTACAGTGAGAAGTGGCATCCAAATCTATCGAAACAAGAAAAGGATGATCAAAAGGAGCAACCGCTGGCGTATCCAGTATCCACCTGCTCTCAGCCCCATCCCATCTTATGATCTCAACCCTGCTAACGTTTTATCCCATCTGAACAGCACGTGGCCAACAGAAGTCACACGACCCGAAATCTAGGTGAGCGATCATGACAACCAGTAGTAGGAACTTAGAAAAATGGTATCAAACCAATCAACAGGTGAACAAACTCTTTGCGGTTGGTTGCGGAGGTAACGTGAATGGATATATCAGAGTCTGGTAAGGGACGGGCGAAGGAGGTTCGTCACAGGCAGAATCAAGAGAGGAAGGTGCGGGCATGGATCCGTGGGCTGACCTGATGATCGATGTCGGAGACGTAGACCGTCCGGCGGATCACCTCGTCGCGCTGCGCCTGGCTGGTGCGGCTGTTGACCCGCCGCTTGCCGCCGTGGGGGTAGCCGCCGCCGTAACCTCCGAACTTCTTCTGCGCGCAGGAAGGAGCAGATCAGACGAGCACCGGCGATAGAAACAGAGGGGGCAAACGGCAACACCCCGCGATCGAAAAGGTCAACACAAGGACTCTGGTGTCTCCTTACCCTGCCGCGGCCGTCGGCGGCGGGGAAGCCGACGACCCCGCGGTGGCCCGGCGAGGCGACCGGCGCGAAGCCGGCGGCGGGTGGGCCGTTGGGGTAGTAGCCGGCGTAGGGGGGCGGCGGCATGGGGTGCGCGGCGAGCGAAGGCGGGACGAACTCCTCCGCCATGGGGTTGAGCTTGGAGAGGAGCTCCTCCAGATCCCGCATCTCGCGCTCCCCCGCGTCGCCCCCCTCCGAGGAGGCGTGGTACGGCGCGGCGCCGTGGTCGGAGGCGGCGGGGGCGACGTGGTCGGCGGAGGTCTCGACTACGGCCATCCCGAAGGGAAGGAAGAAGCTGCTGCCGGAGGGGGAGAGAGCTCGGTGAGGTTCTGGAAGGTTCGGGGACGGGAGGCGCGCAGGGATGGTGGGAGGGGTTATATATAGGCCCGGTGCGGTGCGGAAGTGCGGATCGATCCCCGGAGATGGATCGGAGGCGAGGGGGACAGCCAACCGCGGGGAGGGTGGTTGGTCGTTGCGGCGGGCTAGGAGAGGGAGAGCATGGGGATCGGGGAGGGGGAGGGGGAGGGGACAGCAGCTGCTGCAGCCGACCGGCGCAGGGGGAGAGCAGGGGAAGCCGGCGTGCCTCTGCCTCTGCCTCTCTCTTTCCTCGTTTCTCTCTCCTGGTTGTTACTCGTATCGTGCTGCCTCTTTCTCTCTCTTGCTGCCTCCTTTCCGCTTTGCCTTTTCGGGAGGAGAGGGAAAGTGAGGAGAGAGAGAGAGAGAGAGAGAGAGCTGCTCCGGTACGGTGAGGCTGAGGCTGAGGCGCCTGCTGCCTCCTTTTCCTTTTGTTCCCTTCTCTCTCTTCCCCCCGTATTCCCCGCCCGCCGGGCTGCGCTTTTGCGGGAAACACCTCCTGCTGCTCAGGAATTTCAGCGCCCTTGGACGCAAAGGACAATGCAATTTTTGTTTTACGAAACGTCGATCTCTGTTTCGGCGTTGCTAATTCACGGCCGGCCGCTCGAATTTCTGGCAACATCTGTACCACTTTGCTATAGGGAAAGGGAAGACCACCACACCGTAGTCGTCGTCCGTGTATCGCTCACCAGCGAATCGCGACCGGCACTGATCGAATAGCTGGATTTCATGGTTTCACCACCGCGAGTCTGCGACGATGTCGTGCCACCTTTCCGTCAAACGTTTAACATAGTTGTCTTTTTCGTCGGTCGGCGACGTCTGGGCATTCCTCTACAATGTCGGATCCACCTTCTTCTCGAGCATTGGCATGCACCCCAACCACTAAGCATCTTAAACGCCTCTATTGTCGGCTACTATTGGGCATGCGCCGTGTCCCGCTTTGTCTCGTTTCGGGCTTGCACCGGCAGCACCGTCCATGCCCGCTGCATGGGTCCTATGAAAATTGTGTGTGTATGTAGTGAGGGTGGACAAACATTTAAATAAATTTAGTGGGAGGTGGTAACAAATTGCCACGCTAGTTGTTTCCCGAAAATCTACACATGCACGTGGGTGGTGGTGAATCCTTTAATTTAGCACTCAAAATAGAGATATAATAAAGTCAATTTGGTGATTGTGATGGAATTGCTTTTTGTGTTTAGTTCCTCCAAGCTCTTGAAGAGGTTTTATTCCTTTTGTGAAAAGAAACATTTTGATTCTCGGACAGCCATGGATACAAATTCAAGAGATCTAAGGGACCAAAACGAGAGAGAAAATGAAGGTTCTTCACATGTTTCAGCTGGAATTCTTGACAACATTTGCATCACTTTGCTATAGGGACCACCACACCGCAGTCGCCGCCCTGTGTACCGCCAACAAAGAACTAGTGAACCGCGTGTCGGTACTGGTCGAATAGCTGGATTCCATGGTTTCATCACCGCCAGTGAGCGATGATGTCGTGCTGCCTTTCCGCCAAACGTCTACCATAGTTGTCTTTTTCGTCGGTCGACGACGCCTAGGCATTCATCTGTAATATCAGATCCAACTTCTTCTCGAGCATTGGCATGCACCCCGACCACTAAGCATCTTAAACGACTCTATTGTCATCTATTGTTGGGCATGCGACAGTGTCCCATTTTGTCTCATTTCGGGCTTGCGCCGGCAGCAATGTCCATGTCCGCTGCATTAGACCCGTGAAAGACCGTGTATGTATGTAGTGAGGGCGGACAACCAATTTAAATAAATTTAGTGGAAGGTGGTAAGAAATTGCCACGCTAGTTGTTCCCTGAAAATCTACATATGCATGTGGGTGGAGGTGAATCCTTTAATTTAGCACTCAAAAAGGAGATAAAATGAAGTCAATTTGGTGATTGTGGCCGAATTGCCTTTTGTGTTTAGTTCCTCCAAGCTCTTAAAGAAGTTGTATTCCTTATGTAAAAAGAAACATTTTGATTTCTGGACTGGCATGGATACAAATTCAGAACATCCGAAAGACCAAGAAGAGAGAAAATAAAGGTTCACTCATGTTTCAGCTGGAATTCCTAACAACATCTGTATCACTTTGCTATACGGAAGGGAAGGACCAACACCCCGCAGTCGCCGCCCAGTGTGCCGCTAACTAGCGAACCGCGCATCGGTACTGGTCGAATAGTTGGATTCCATGGTTTCACCAGCGCCAGTGACCGGCGATGTTGTGCCGCCTTTCCGCCAAACGTCTAACATAGTTATCTTTTTCGTCGGTCGGCGACGCCTAGGCATTCCTCTGCAATGTCGGATCCAACTTCTTCTCGAGCATTGGTATGCACCCCCAACCACTAAGCATCTTAAACGCCTCTATTGTTAGATATTGTTGGGCATGCAACATGTCCCGTTTTGTCTCGTTTCGGGCTTGCACCGGCAGCACCGTCCATGCTCGCTGCATATCAGTCCCATGAAAGACCGTGTACATAGTGGGCGGACAATCAATTTAAATAAATTTAGTGGAAGGTGGTAAGAAATTGCCACGCTAGTTGTTCCCTGAAAATCTACACATGCATGTGGGTGGAGGTGAATCCTTTAATTTAGCACTCAAAATGGAGATATAATGAAGTCAATTAGGTGATTGTGGCTGAATTGCCTTTTGTGTTTAGTTCATCCAAGCTCCTAAAGAAGTTTTATTCCTTTTGTAAAAAGAAACATCTTATTTCCGGACCGGCATGGATGCAAATTCAGGAGATTCGAGGGACCAAGAAGAGAGAGAAAATGAAGGGTCTCTTAGGTTTCAGCTGGAATTCCTGGCAACATCTGTATCACTTTGCTACAGGGAAGGGAAGGACCACCACATCCCAGTCGCCGCCCTGTGTACTGCTAACTAGCGAACCGCGCATCGGTACTGGTCGAGTAGTTGGATTCCATTATTTCACCACCGCTAGTCAGCGATGATGTTGTGCCGCCTTTCCGCCAAATGTCTAACATAGTTGTCTTTTTCATCGGTCGTTGACACCTAGGCGTTCCTCTGCAGTGTCGGATCCAATTTCTTCTCGAGCATTGGCATGCACCCCGACCACTAAACATCTTAAACGCCTCTATTGTCAGCTATTGTTGGGCATGCGACATGTTCCGTTTTGTCTCATTTCGGGATTGCGCCGGCTGCACCGTCCACGTTCGCTGCATCAGACCCATGAAAGACCATGTATGTATGTAGTGGGGGCAGACAAACAATTTAAATAAATCTGGAAGGTGGTAACAAAGTGCCACGCTAGTTGTTCCCAAAAATCTACACATGCACCGGGGTGGAGGTGAATCCATTAATTTTGCACTCAAAATTGGATATAATGAAGTCAAGTTGGTGAATGTGGTGGAATTGCCTTTTGTGTTTAGTACCTCTAGGCTCTTAAAGAAGTTTTATTCCTTCTGTAAAAAGAAACATTTTGATTTCCAGATCGGCATGGATACAAATTCAGGAGATATGAGGCCCAAGAAGAGAGAGAAAATGAAGGTTCTATCAGGTTTCAGCTGGAATTTCTGATAACATCTGTATAACTTTGCTATAGGGAAGGGAAGGACCACCTCACCACAATCGCCGCCCTGTGTACCGTTAACTAGCGAACTGCGCGTCAGTACTGGTCGAATAGTTGGTTTCCATGGTTTCACCACCGCCAGTGAGCGATGATGTCGTGCCGCCTTTCCTTCAAACGTCTAACATAGTTGTCTTTTTCTTTGGTCTGCGAGGCCTAGGCATTCCGCTGCAATGTTGGATCCAATTTCTTCTCAAGCATTGGCATGCACCCCAACCACTAAGCATCTTAAATGCCTCTATTGGCAGCTATTGTTGGGCATGCGACATGTCCCATTTTGTCTCGTTTCGGGCTTGCGCTGGCAGCACCATCCGTGCCCGCTGCATCAGACCCATGAAAGACCGTGTACGTACGTAGAGGGGGTGGACAAACAATTTAAATAAGTTTAGTGGAAGGTGATAAGAAATTGCCACGCTAGTTGTTCCCTGAAAATCTACACATGCATGTGGGTGGAGGTGAATCCTTTAATTTAGCATTCAAAATGGAGATATAATGAAGTCAATTTGGTAATTTTGGCTGAATTGGGTTTTGTCCTTAGTTCCTTCAAGTTCTTAAAGAAGTTGTATTCCTTATGTAAAAAGAAACATTTTGATTTCCGGACCGGCATGGATACAAATTCAGGAGATTCGAGGGACCAAGAAGAGAGAGAAAATGAAGGTTCTCTCACGTTTCAGCTGGAATTCCTGACAACACATGTATCACTTTGCTATAGGGAAGGGAAGGACCACCACATCCCAATCACTGCCCTGTGTACCGCTAACTAGTGAACCGCGCATCGGTACTGGTCGAATAGCTGGATACCATGGTTTCACCACCGCTAGTCCGCGATGATGTCGTGCTGCCTTTTCGCCAAACGTCTAACATAGTTGTCTTTTTCATCGATCGACGACGCCTTAGGCATTCCTCTGCAATGTCGGATCCAACTTCTTCTCGAGCATTGGCATGCACCCCGACCACTAAGCATCTTAAACGCCTCTACTGCCAGCTACTGTTGGGCAAACATGTCCCGTTTTGTCTCATTTCGGGCTTGCACCGACAACACCGTCCATGTCTGCTTCATCAGACCCATGAAAGACCATTGTATGTATGTAGTGGGGGTGGACAAACAGTTTAAATAAATTCAGTGGAAGGTGGTAACAAATTGCCATGCTAGTTGTTCCCTGAAAATCTACACATCCACGGGGGTGGAGGTGAATCCTTTAATTTAGCACTCAAAATTGAGATATAAATGAAGTCAAGTTGGTGATTGTGGTGGAATTGCCTTTTGTGTTTAGTTCATATAGGCTCTTAAAGAAGTCTTATTCCTTCTTTAAAAAGAAACATTTTGATTCCCGAACCGGCATGGATACAAATTCAAGATCCGAGGGACCAAGAAGAGAGAGAAAATGAAGGTTCTCTCATGTTTCAGTTGGAATTCCTGACAACATATGTATCACTTTGCTATATGAAAGGGAAGGACCAACACCCCGCAGTCGCCACCTTGTGTACCGCTAACTAGCGAACTGCGCGCCGGTACTGGTCGAATAGCTGGATTCCATGGTTTCACCACCGCCAGTGAGTAACGATGTTGTGCCGCCTTTCTGCCAAACGTCTAACATAGTTATCTTTTTCATCGGTCGATGACGCCTAGGCATTCCTCTACAATGTCGGATCCAACTTCTTCTCGAGCATTGGCATGCACCCCAACCACTAAGCATCTTAAACGCCTCTATTTTCGGCTACTGTTGGGCATGCGACATGTCCCGCTTTGTCTCATTTCGGGCTTGCGAGGGCAGCACCGTCCATGCCCGCTGCATCGGACCCATGAAAGACCGTGTATGCATGTCGTGGGTGCGGACAAAAAATTTAAATAAATTTAGTGGAAGGTGGTAACAAATTGCCACGCTAGCTGTTCCCTGAAAATCTACACATGCATAAGGGTGGAGGTGAATCCTTTGTTGACGCTCAAAAGTGGCACGGTTAAAAAGAGTAGCTTGAAGCTATGTCAAGATTAATTCAAACTTATTATTGAAAGTCACCATTTGATGGCTCTCTTCAAGATAATCAACGTAAATGTGAAGATGGATCAAAAAGGAGCTCAAGTGCAAAAGATATGCCAATTTCGGAGATACTCGTGTTGACATCAGATTATAGAATGGCATGGAACCTAATTAAGATGACCTCTGATGGAAAAAGTTACAACTGCAAAGTTCTTCGTCTCGTCGAAACGGACGATTTTGATATAAAGATCGTCCCCATCCGAGGTCGTATACAAAAGTTATAGGCAAAACTGTGCGCTGCACCAATGTTGGCCGGATCATCCGGGCCGGGGTCCGGATCATCCGGGTAATTGAAGCACTAAGATTCCAGAAGGTTGGCGCTGAAGCCGGATGATCTGGATCAACTCCCGGATGATCTGGGTCAACTCCCGGATGATCCGGGTAAAGGCCGAACAGTCCGGGCAATCGTCCGGACGTCCGAACAAGTTTTTCTGCTGCAGATGTTAGAAAACAGCCCGAAACTCCCTCAAGATGACCTCAGATCAAAAAGTGTTCAACAGCAAAGTTGTGCGTCTCGTCGAGGCGGTTGATTTTCATATAACAATCATCTTAATCCAAATTCGTATGCAAAAGTTACAGCCTGATTAGTGGACTGCTGTCAGAAATCTGGGCTTGGCCGGATCATCCGGGCCTAGAGCCGGACATCCGGGCCGGAGGTCGTGAGAAGTCCGAATTTGGTTAGATTTTGATGATTTGGACGGCAAGGCAAGTCCTTTTCTTGTACGGGAAGTCCATCCGCCTCTTATATAGACAAGAGGTGACGGCCGATTAAACAACACACAATCGAACAAATCAATCTATCATCTTTTACCTTTATCTTTATCTCTCTCCCTTGTTCTTCTTCTTCCTCGTTCTTCGTTCGTTCTTCTTGTTGCAGGGCGGCGAACCTCGAGGCCCTAGGGGCGGTCAGGCCGACCTAGGGCAGCCCATAGCCGCCGCGCACCCTGACGGGGTCCCTCCCGGGCGTGTGGGGTTTCGGGTCTACAAAAGCGCCCGCCGGGTTGTCTTGCGTACCGCGCTTCCGGCGGGTCTCCTTCGACATGAGCTGCGGTGCATCACCCCCGGCGTCGAGGGTACACGGTGACGTGTTCGTGTGCGAACATCCTTTAATTCGGCACTCAAAATGGAGGTATAATAAAGTCAATTTGGTGATTTGTGGTGGAATTTCTTTTTGTGTTTAGTTCCTCTAAGCTCTTAAAGAAGTTTTATTCCTTCTGCAAAAAGAAACATTTTGATTTCTAGACCGACATGGATACAAATTCAAGAGATCCGAGGGACCAAAAAGAGGGAGAAAAAAAATGAAGGTTATCTTAGGTTTCAGCTGCATGCCTCATCTCTAGCGGCGCTATACAGCTACCACACCACTATTTGCACAAGGTTGAGATCATCTTCTCTCTCCGAAAAAATGCGATCATGGGGCGCACACATGGTAAAGTATGTGAAGGAAGACCTGGAAACTGCATAGCACACTCACTATGAATTGCTAAAAGAAGAAGTTTCACTTCGATTGATTTTGCTTGATATGCTTAGGAAGAAATTAAATTGCAAGCATCTGATACTATCAGAATTTTATTAAATTAAAATGGAAGCATCTGATATTTAAATTACAAATCCATTTACCTTCCAACTTACTAATGTTTACGCATGGTAAAGTACGTGGAAGGAACATGTGCAAATTGTGTAGGACACCCACCATGAACACACACAAAAAAGACGTTTCATTTTGATTTTGCTTGACATGTTTACAAAAGAAATAAAATTGCAAGCGTCTGATATCAGAATTTCAAAAAATAAATTAAAATGGAAGCATCTGATCTTTGAATTACAAAATTGCGTACCTTCCAACTTACTAATGTTTACACATGGTAAAGTACGTGGAAGGAACACATGAAAATTGTGTAGGACACTCACCATGAACACACACAAAAAAGACGTTTCACTTTGATTTTGCTTGACATGTTTACAAAATTTTTAAATTGCAAGCGTCTGATATCAGAATTTCAAAGAATAAATAAAATGGAAGCATATGATCTTTGAATTACAAAACCGCGTACCTTTCAACTTACTCCCTCGGTTTTAAAATAGATGACCCAACTTTGTACTAACTTTAATACAAAGTTGGTACAAAATTGGATCATCTATTTTGAAACGAAAGGAGTATTAATGTTTATATATTTATTTGTTTCGAGAGAAGAAAGTATTTTTGATTCTGTTAGGTGGTGCGTGCGTGTCCGTTGCAGGAGAGAGGGGGCAGGGTGGAGAGCAAAGCTGGGCATTGTACTCGTACCCGGACTACGTTTTCCATGGCCGTCTCAATGATGTCGCAGGCCAGAAGCACGGAGGGGCGACGTCACGCACGGCTGCCTCGCGTGGGGCGCCGTTCGGTTGGGATCCGCAAAGAAAAAAAAAGGTTGGGATCCGCTGCTCCGCCACGCAAAGCTGTTTTCATTGCTGCAATTCGCCAAAAAGAAAAAAACTCTACTGCTGCAGTGTTTCTACGTGACACCGCATGCGCACGGGAAGATGAGAAGCATGCATGGAGGGAAAGGATTTGACTTGCACTGCAGAAGGGTGTATATCCGTGTAGGGGTATATGAGATGGTTGGTGCGTGAGAATATCCGAAGCATGCATGGCGACCTTGTTTCTTCAGGCTTGTCCTGTGTCCGCGTGCATGACAGCTCCTACCAGAACACGAGTGCAGCACATGTTTTGGCGCCCGGATCCTCTGCGCATACATGCTTTCCACAGGTGGGATGCGCCCGTGACTATCACATGCTTTGCTTGGACGATAAAGAAAAAAACAGATCTAATTGTACTTTTATTATTTATGATGTTTGTTGTACTATCATGATTAAGATAAATTAGATTAAAAATTCCAAAAAAGAAAATAGAAATGAACTGAACATATTCCTGGTGTGATTTTTCTATAGAAACACATTACCTACGTAGACGTTGACATGCACACACCTATAATCATATTTATGAATGCATACACACACCTTATCTCTACGAGCGCTTTCCAAATATTGAACCGAGAAGTCTTGAGATTGGCGAGGTCATCATATACGTACCGTTATCGGCAGGAGCCTCGTCTTCTCCTGAAGTAATATTCTGCCTTTATAAAATACACATATGTCAAACCTGATAGTTGATCTCTGGTGGGCTGAGGTATAACCACCCTCCTAATCATTCAACTATCGACTGGTTTTCGTTTCTGTTTGTGAACTTGTGAAGGTGTCAGCTCGGCGACCTCTCAAATAAACTTGAGGGGAAGTGCGCACGTGTTTTAGAAGTTTGGCACAAGAAGGTACGCTGCGAAGAGAAAACACTTCTATAAAGGATGCTGGAGTACCCGCCTCCTAGGGGCCTCGCCACACAAGAGTGCCCTCTGCGCCATCCGTTGCACCCGGGCCTCGCGCGGCTAGCTTCTGGTGCTCTTCGCGTCGTCCGATCTCCAAGGCCGCGCACACCCGGCAGGTTTCCCTCAGGGGTCCATGATGTGTGGGCCACGGGCACGAGCGAAGCCTCCCTTGTCGTGGTGGTAATCTCAGTTCGCCCAAGCTGAATCGGAGATGCTCGTATCTCACACTTCGCTGGAAATCAATGATTGCTCGATCTTCTGTAACACCATCAACAACATTGCGGAGCTAAGGCCATCTCTAAATGTAATCTCGAGTGGTCTCCTTGGGTCTGTATACACAAAGCATCAATTCCTGGTAGCCTCCGGGCGCTTAATACATGCCCTCAAAATTCTTGAAGAAAACGTCCTCAAGCTCTTTATAGCTTTTTTTAGGCAATCCCATAAAGCTTTATTAAGACGTCACAACGTTTCTAGGGACGAAAGAAAGATTTTCGGGGTGTCCTAACCAAACATGGCGGTCCATCCCTAACTTAAGAGCATGCTTTGCTAGATTGTGAGCCTCAAAATTCGAGCTCCAAAATTCATGGACAATATTACAAATAGTAAATGACCTACTAGACTATTATTTCATGTATTATCACACCATAGCTTGCTCAAACACCGTTGCTTGATGTTGTCCACCACCACCTTGCAATCAGAAGCTACATGTATTTTTTGTTCATGCAGATCTTGAGCTAGAGCTAGAGCCTCCCGAACTGCCATCGCCCCTAGTGTCGTAGGGTCACTGATTCCCTTAAAGCTAATCGCCGAGGCCCCCAAGAAGACACCGTTCTGATCCCGACATACTGCAGCTACAACACTCCATCGTTGATTTCCTCTTTTCGCCGCATAAACATTAATTTTTGCTAGACTCGCCGGAGGCCGAAGTCATTGTGTTGGCCTAGGAACAGGCTGGGCAATCACCGTCCTTCCCCGTGTATCAATATCCTTGAGATCGTTCAGGTACGAGACAATGAACTGATGAGTAGACATTGGGCTAGTGAATATGTCTTCGTAGATCGCCTTTCTCCTTGCTCTCCATACTGCCCAAAGGGATATGATTAGTTTCCCAAAATCTGCTTGATTAAGAACATCATGCATAGCAAAAAGCCAGTTCTTCGCGTTAGGATCGATGTTCATGCTCATCTGTTCCACCAACTGCTCATCCGATAAAGCCCAGTTGCACCTCGACATAGTGCAATCCAACAATGCATGCCTCCATGAGTCTGGAGCTCCACACAGAGCATAGAGGGGAGACTGAGACATGTTATGGTGGTGTAAAACATCCGCCGTAGGCACTGAGTGCTGGGCTAGTCTCCATGCAAAAATCTTCTGCTTCGATGGGACCTTAGTATGCCACAATGAAGTCCATGCTTTTCCTTCAGAAGACACATCCGAAGCCCCGACATTTTCATCTATCCAATTCTCCCTCTGGTGCTTGGTAGTCAGCACCATTTGGTATGCGGATCTGACTGAGAAGCCGCCCCGGCGTTCCGCACTCCAAGCCCAGAAATCTTCCGTATTTCATGTGCACAAAGGTATTACCAAGATAGTGTCTGCATCAAACGGAATGAACACCGAATGGATGAGCCTCTCCAGCTCCCCGTCATGGCATCGATCAACTTAGAAACGAGCCTGGGAGGGTTGGGCACCAGCGCCGTGATGGTGTAACGCCCCGAGACCGACGCTCCAGAAGACTTCCAGCTATTCCGAGTTTTGCCATGTGTTTCTTTTGTGCTTGCTCTTTTATTTTTGCATTGCATCATGCCATCATGTCATTTATTTTTTTTAAAACCTCAACTAAATAAATTGTATGGATTTTTCGATCCATTTAAATCGAGGGACTCACATGGTGACTTCTCTTTATAACATATCCTCCAATATTAGGGAGCTATAATAAAATATTCCATTTTTGGAATCACCAAAACACACTTATAAAATAATTTCGTTCCTTTTCTGCTTCAAGTTTGGTCTCCAACCTTGCCAATATTTATTTCATCATTTTCCGGAGCTCCACCAAAAATCCAAACATTTTTTGGACCTTCCCAAACCTCACTTCCTATTCAAATCATTTGAATTTAAATCAAATAAGTTTGAATTCAATCTTTCAATCATGCCTCTTTCTATTTTTCTTGGTACGAGCATATTTTTGCGAGTCCGGGAAAAATATCCCCTTGCGCTTTTTCTTCCCCTAACCTCTCTTTCTTTCTTTCTTTTCTCTGTTCTGTTTTTTTTTTCATTAGAGTGAGGGAGAGACCCAGCCAGGCCTCTGGCCATTCTCCTCCCCACCAGGCCGGCCCAGTCTCCCTAGGCCCAAGGCCCAGCCGACCCCACCAATCCCTCCTAACCCTAGCTAACCCTGCCCGATCCCCATCTCTTCCCCTCGTCCATACCCCGCCGCCAGGAGATCGTTCCCCCGCATCTCTCGCTCGATCTCCCTCCTCTCGATCTCACCCTCTCCCTCCCGCAGCGCCTCCATCTCCCTCCTCTGCGCCCCATCTCTCCTCTCTCGATCCCCCACTCTCCCTCGTCTCCTCCCTCGCGCCGTCACCATACACCGCATCGAGCCAGGGAGAGGAGCTCCCTGCGCCCGATCCCCTCGTTTCCCTCTCCTCGATCCCGAGCCCGAGCGCGCAGCCCTCGACCTTCCCCTCGCTCCCGTGCTCCGCCCTCGCCGGAGAAGATAACCAGGACGGAGCCCCATTGGCCTCCTCTGCGCCCACCTCTCCATCTCCCCCTCGCCCGCGACCCGAGCTATGCGCTCATGGCTGCGCCATGGCCGCCTACCTCCGCTGCCGTCGCGCCCTTCGGTCCCTGTGCCTCGCGACCGCGCCAAGTCCGCCCCGTCTCCTCGCGCCGGCCCTGCCGCCAAGCCCTGCCACCGGAGCTCGCCTTCGTCCTGACTCCGGCAGGATCAGGGCCCTGCTTGTCGCACCTCCCGGAGGGCCACCCTGCGCGCGACCCCGTCTCCTTGGCTGCCCAGCGCCGCTGCCTCGCCAGCTCCTCCGCTGGATCTCGCCTCTGTCAAAGACGGCAGCAGCAACAGCTGCACCTTCCCTGTTGTGGCCATCCTCTGCTCGTCTTGTCGCACGAAGACCCGTGTACCCGGAACGCCAAGACCCTTCCATGGATGCGTCAAGTACCCCTGCCTCCACAACCACCAAACCAGGAACGCCAAGTTCATCTACGAGAAACGTGTACGACTACATCCGAGGTGGATTTCGTCAAGTACCCCTTCGGATGCGCCAAGTTCGACTACATGGTCCGCCAAGTACCTCTACCGACGACCCCGGACATCTGCGGCCGTGTACCACTACCGTCGCCGAAAACCGTCAAGTGTACCTCTACCTCGTCTTCGGAATCGCTAAGAACGTCAAGTACCCCTTCGAGATGACGAGATCGGCAAGTTCGAATGACCCCAAGTACCTCTTCGAAACGACCGAGTACTATTACCATCGGACGCGTGAACGACTACTTCCTCTACTTCCGACGACGACCGCTCCGTGAACGACTACTTCCACTATGAACGCGTTCCGCCCCGAATGCACGCTTCAAGGTATAACCCCGAGACGACGACCGCGATGAGATGCTTTGTTGTATGAGATGCCCGTGTTTGCACCATGTCCGAATTGTTCCTTGCACGTTCGCCGTAAGCCATGCCACCATCATGTGGGACACCCGGAATCCGGGATCACCCCACCATCCATGCACGCATCCGCACGCCTCCTTTTGCACCGGTATCTCCGTGAGCTACCGGAACCGATATGTTGCCGTGGCACCATTTTTGTTTCACCGCCGTGGCACCCTTTTTGTTCCGCCATGGTGACCAAATGCTTCATAATAATGCTCTTGTCAAGTTTTAATAAAAATTGCACAAACTTGTTCATGTCATCTGCATCATGATAACAACTATTAAAATATTTAAATTGTTATTGCATTAATTTACTAAGGCATATGGGGATTTACCAGATTTGTTGTTTGTTATATCCGGCCCCATTTAAATTGTTTAAATGGTATAGTTTTGTTATGTTTCACCTCTTGCCATGTTAACCAACATTTAATATTGTTGAGTACATAAACAAGTTCAAACTAAATAACTTGTTGTGGTGTTTCGTCAATATGCAACTCGTTGCATATTGATCTCCACTTAATTTGTAGAATGCTTGTGCACTTTGCCATGCCATGCTTCATTAAACCGGACATGCATCATACTCGATTGTGCATCGTGCCATGTTGTTGTGTTGGTTATTTACTATGTTGTGTGCTTCTTTTCCGGTGATTGCTTCTTCGGGTTGGTTCCGATAACGTCGCGTTTGTGAGGATCCGTTCAACTACGTCCGTTTGTCTTCTTCATGGACTCGTTCTTCTTCCTCGCGGGATTTCAGGCAAGATGATCATACCCTCGAAATCACTACTATCTTTGCTATGCCAGTTTGCTCGCTCTTTTGCTTTGCCACTGCTACGATGCCTACCTTTTGCTTGTCAGCCTCCCAATTGCCATGTTGAACCTCTAACCCACCATTGTCCTAGCAAACCGTTGATTGGCTATGTTACCGCTTTGCTCAGCCCTTCTTATAGCGTTGTTAGTTGCAGGTGAAGATTGGAGCCGTTCCTTGTTGGAACATTTATATACTTGTTGGGATATCACAATATATCTATTTAATTAATGCATCTATATACTTGGTAAAGGGTGGAAGGCTCGGCCTTATGCCTGGTGTTTTGTTCCACTCTTGCCGCCCTAGCTTCCGTCATATCGGTGTTATGTTCCCGGATTTTGCGTCCCTTACGCGGTTGGGCTATTATGGGAACCCCTTGACAGTTCGCCTTAAGTAAAGCTTCTCCAGCAATGCCCAACATTGGTTTTACCATTTGCCACCTAGCCTTTTTTTCCCTTGGGGGTCGCGCGCCCAAGGGTCATCATTATTTTACCCCCCCGGGCCAGTGCTCCTCTGAGTGTTGGTCCAACCTGTCAGCTGCCGGTGGCCACCAGGGGCAACTCTGGGTTGGCCTACCCGCACCTAGGACAATCTGAGTGTGCCCTGAGAAAGAGATATGTGCAGCTCCTATCGGGATTTGTCGGCACATTCGGGCGGTGTTGCTGGTTTAGTTTTACCCTGTCGAAATGTCTTGTTGTACCGGGATACCGAGTCTGATCGGAACGTCTCGGGTGGAGGTCTATTCCTTCGTTGACCGTGAGAGCTTGTCATGGGCTAAGTTGGGACACCCCTGCAGGGATTTGAACTTTCGAAAGCCGTGCCCGCGGTTATGGGCAGATGGGAATTTGTTAACGTCCGGTTGTAGAAAACCCGAAGTTGACCTTAACTAAAGTACATCAACCGTGTGTGTAACCGTGATGGTCTCTTTCCGGCGGAGTCCGGGAAGTGAACACGGTGTTGGAGTTATGCTTGACGTAGGTAGTCCAGGATCACTTCTTGATCATACCTTTATCGACCGTGCTTTGCCTTCTCTTCTCGCTCTCATTTGCGTATGTTAGCCACCATATATGCTAGTCGCTTGCTGCAACTCCACCTCATTACCCCATCCTTCCTATAAGCTTAAATAGTCTTGATCTCGCGGGTGCGAGATTGCTGAGTCCCCGTGGCTCACAGATACTTCCAAACCAGTTTGCAGGTGCCGATGAGCTTGTGCAGTTGACGCAACCAAGCTCAGGAGGAGCTCGATGAAGATCTTGTCCTTTATGTGGTTTCGTGTTAGTTGATCAGTAGTGGAGCCCAGTTGGGGTCGATCGGGGGCCTTTTTGTCGCATTTGGGGTTCTTCTTTTATTTTGGCTCCGTAGACGGGCCTTGATTGTATCTGATTGATGTAATGCTTTATTCATGTAATTGGGTGAAGTGGCGATTGTAAGCCAACTATGTATCTTTTCCCCTTATTATATTACATGGGTTGTGTGAAGATTACCTCACTTGCGACATTGCTTTCAATGCGGTTATGCCTCTAAGTCGTGCTTCGACACGTGGGAGATATAGCCGCATCGAGGGCGTTACAAGTTGGTATCAGAGCCTTCCCCGACCTTAGGAGCCCCATTGCTTGATCGTTTTTAGCAGCCGAGTTTCTGTCTAGAAAAAAAATGTTTTGAGTCATTTAGGAATTATATATCGGAGAGTTTAGGAATTCTTTTTACTCCTCAGTCCCTTCGTCACTCTGGTAAGGCATCCTGACGTAGAGTTTTGACTTTTCTCTTCTCAAATTTCACTAAAATTTTTTAGGATCACGCGGGTATCTTGGAATCGTTCCGATGGTTTTATGATGAGATCATTGTCTTGGTGCCTCCTGTCAGGGGTTTAGTGGAAGTGTCCTGGGGAGTTGAGCTCTGAGGTGTTGTCATCATAATTTTATCGTTGCAGTTCTGGAATACCTGAGTTTAGTACGCCGACATCGAAAATCTCTTTTATGCAGTTGTTGGTGAGATAACCCCGATAACCCAGTACTGAGGTGAGTACGGGAGTATTGCCATGACTTGTATAACGGATGCTTTTCGAAGGTTGAGGTAGACGATTTCCGAAGGTTTCTTGGTTATGTGTTGAAGGATGGATACAGCTGGATGTAGGATTTGCTAGTTTTGGGTGAGATATTATGCTTCCCCTGTATCCCCAACACCTGATTGCATAACCTGAAAATTTCGGGAGTTTCATAGGTGGGAATTCAAGTAGCTCTTAGGATATCTTTTCGACAGATGTATGATATGAAATTGGGGTTCGACGTCTAGTGGTCCGCCTATTCACGGTCGATTTTACAGTGGTCTCGTTGTGTCTTAAAGAGTCCTTGGCTATGCCGACTCGGGGACGCTTCGTATGTCATGTGCACTGCCTTGTACATGATGGTGCTGTACACTCGAGCCCGTGTGGGCCCCACCACAAAAACTTCGAACGGAATCTCTGTCATATGTTTGTTCCGGCTTATTCTGCAAGCCAGTCCTTTGTTTTTATTTTGAGTTGTGGTATTCGAGTTGCTTCAATGTCAAGTGTTGATTCCATACCTTTCCAAAATGGTGTTCTCATACTCCGATGTGAATACCAATCCTTCTCGACAATCGAGATTGTCATGTCAATCCTTTTCAACCAGCGTCTTTCTCTTCAAGTGGATCCGATCATTTCAACATTCGCAAGATCACCTCTCAGTTCTCTCAACGGTGTTTGTTTCATCCGTCCCAACTTGTTTTTGTTTTCCCGCCCTCCCACCCTTTTTTTTTCTTCAAGGACTCAGATTTCTTAATCGAGTATCCATTTTATTGATGGGAAGTTTCTCCATTCTTTCCGTCAATGTTCTTATCCGGTGATTCTCATGAAGATTCTAATGGAGCTTCAAGTTCGTCATTCCTCATTCCTTTCTCTTCTCCGGTGGATTCAAGTCAAGATTTGTCGATTATATCCCCTTTTTCTCGTCTCAAATGTCTTCTCATACTGGTGCACCTCATTATAATTCTACTTCTCGCTACTTGTTATTCCGGAGTACTCAAGATATCTCGAAGATTCGTGTTTCCACTCTGCATTCGTTCATACTGGTGCACCTCATTATAATTCTTCGTTCTCATGTATCTAAATACCCTAAAGTATCTTCATTCATTTTGCAATTCTTCCCGGTGATTTGTGCATTTGCTACGTTCAATTTCAATTCTTACGGTGGTTCGTTCAAGAGTTCTCTTTCTTTGTTATCATATCAATTCATTCGTTCTTTCCAAATCCTACCGGTGGTTCGTTGAAGACCTTCTCAAGTTTACGCCATATCTCTCTTAATCCTTTCTACAAGAATAAGTGGTATGCCAAATCCGTTGCTTGTCATCAATTTAAATTGGTGAAGGATACGCATAACATAATTCTTATTCTGGTTTCATCCAAGTGATTAATCCTTTCCTTCAGAGTTTGTCCAGGAGGAATAAATTCTTGGCTGCTTGTTGTTCATCTTTCTTCCGGAGTTCTAAGTTTTCCGCATTATCTCGCCGCGAAGCTCCATCTAAATCATCGCAAGGCTTCACCTTGTGTTTCAACTTCTCTTTCTTTTTATCATCCTTTTATTACCGGAGTTCTTCATGGAGGCTCTACATGATGGTTCATCAAGGATTTATATTTCTTCTTGAAGTGTTCATCGAGATTCTTTTCTAAGAAACTCAAGCATTCTTCATCTTGCTATCCGGAGTGCAATTTCTTTCTACCATATCTTTGGAGGTGGTATTATGTCCGTCTTGATAATTTCCCTTCGTTGCTTCGTGAGTCACAAGTTATCAAGAATGAGATATTTTAAATCCATCAATCTCTTCTTTGGAGTTATCTTGAGTTATATTTCACCTAAAAGCCTTCCATTGGGAATGTTGCTATTTGTGGTGCTTGCCAATGATCCAAGTTATCTCTTTATCATCTTGGTGGAAGAAGTTTTCATCTCTTCGTTGATCTCAGGCAAGCAATTGTTTCCGTTAGTGGCCGGTTGTCACCTCATAATTTTGAGATGTTTTCCATAAGCCCACTACAAGCTTGTGCTTTTCGTTGTTGATTTTCCAACAACTCCGTTCAATTCTTCTTTGCAAGGATGCTTTCCAAACTCATTTGAGGCAGAAGTTGGCATTTTCTTCTCCATTCTGTTATTCCAATGATATATCTTCTATTATTTCTTTTGGAGGCATTGTGACGTTGCTCTTTTCACTCACCATCTTGATTCGTGAGGATCGTGTTCTTTTCTTTCTTATCCATTTAACCGGAGTGTCGTGTTTTCATTCGAGTTCTCTAATCTTATCAAGTTTTCCCTCCTTCCTCAACTAGAGAGCTGTCTGAAATCCTTCTTACCCATTGTGCCATTCTTTCAATAGTTCCGGAGGCAGTGTGTTGTTGATTTCATCAAGTAACATCCCATCTTGTCAAGTTCATGTTCAATTCCTTCCATTTACAGTCGGAGTGCTGCCCAAATTATATCAATCTTATTCCTCCTCTATCTAGTTTTAACCGGAGTGGTTTCAATATCTATCTTATCACTAAACCTCTGGGTTCTCATCGTATCCCTTGTTCCTCTTTTCTAACGGAGTGTTTTCAACTTTGTTCATCTTCGTTATTTTCTTTCATTCATTAGTTCAACCTCGCAAGGTTCTTTGGTTTCACTCGTTCGTCAAAGGAGCAACTTAGTTTTACCTCTCCTCTCTTTCTCTTCCGTTGTTCCTCCGGTGCCATTCTAGATCTCGGGACGAGATCCTCTCGTAGTGGTGGAGTGTTGTAATGCCCCGAGACCGACGCTCCAGAAGACTTCCAGCTATTCCGGGTTTTGCCATGTGTTTCTTTTGTGCTTGCTCTTTTATTTTTGCATTGCATCATGCCATCATGTCATTTTTTTTAAAACCTCAACTAAATAAATTGTATGGATTTTTCGATCCATTTAAATCGAGGGACTCACATGGTGACTTCTCTTTATAACATATCCTCCAATATTAGGGAGCTATAATAAAATATTCCATTTTTGGAATCACCAAAACACACTTACAAAATAATTTCGTTCCTTTTCTGCTTCAAGTTTGGTCTCCAACCTTGCCAATATTTATTTCATCATTTTCCGGAGCTCCACCAAAAATCCAAACATTTTTTGGACCTTCCCAAACCTCACTTCCTATTCAAATCATTTGAATTTAAATCAAATGAGTTTGAATTCAATCTTTCAATCATGCCTCTTTCTATTTTTCTTGGTACGAGCATATTTTTGCGAGTCCGGGAAAAATATCCCCTTGCGCTTTTTCTTCCCCTAACCTCTCTTTCTTTCTTTCTTTTCTCTGTTCTGTTTTTTTTTCATTAGAGTGAGGGAGAGACCCAGCCAGGCCTCTGGCCATTCTCCTCCCCACCAGGCCGGCCCAGTCTCCCTAGGCCCAAGGCCCAGCCGCCCCCACCAATCCCTCCTAACCCTAGCTAACCCTGCCCGATCCCCATCTCTTCCCCTCGTCCATACCCCGCCGCCAGGAGATCGTTCCCCCGCATCTCTCGCTCGATCTCCCTCCTCTCGATCTCACCCTCTCCCTCCCGCAGCGCCTCCATCTCCCTCCTCTGCGCCCCATCTCTCCTCTCTCGATCCCCCACTCTCCCTCGTCTCCTCCCTCGCGCCGTCACCATACACCGCATCGAGCCAGGGAGAGGAGCTCCCTACGCCCGATCCCCTCATTTCCCTCTCCTCGATCCCGAGCCCGAGCGCGCAGCCCTCGACCTTCCCCTCGCTCCCGCGCTCCGCCCTCACCGGAGAAGATAACCAGGACGGAGCCCCATTGGCCTCCTCTGCGCCCACCTCTCCATCTCCCCCTCGCCCGCGACCCGAGCTATGCGCTCATGGCTGCGCCATAGCCGCCTACCTCCGCTGCCGTCGCGCCCTTCGGTCCCTGTGCCTCGCGACCGCGCCAAGTCCGCCCCGTCTCCTCGCGCCGGCCCTGCCGCCAAGCCCTGCCGCCGGAGCTCGCCTTCGTCCTGACTCCGGCAGGATCAGGGCCCTGCTTGTCGCGCCTCCCGGAGGGCCACCCTGCGCGCGACCCCGTCTCCTTGGCTGCCCAGCGCCGCTGCCTCGCCAGCTCCTCCGCTGGATCTCGCCTCTGTCAAAGACGGCAGCAGCAACAGCTGCACCTTCCCTGTTGTGGCCATCCTCTGCTCGTCTTGTCGCACGAAGACCCGTGTACCCGGAACGCCAAGACCCTTCCATGGACGCGTCAAGTACCCCTGCCTCCACAACCACCAAACCAGGAACGCCAAGTTCATCTACGAGAAACGTGTACGACTACATCCGAGGTGGATTTCGTCAAGTACCCCTTCGGATGCGCCAAGTTCGACTACATGGTCCGCCAAGTACCTCTACCGACGACCCCGGACATCTGCGGCCGTGTACCACTACCGTCGCCGAAAACCGTCAAGTGTACCTCTACCTCGTCTTCGGAATCGCTAAGAACGTCAAGTACCCCTTCGAGATGACGAGATCGGCAAGTTCGAATGACCCCAAGTACCTCTTCGAAACGACCGAGTACTATTACCATCGGACGCGTGAACGACTACTTCCTCTACTTCCGACGACGACCGCTCCGTGAACGACTACTTCCACTACGAACGCGTTCCGCCCCGAATGCACGCTTCAAGGTATAACCCCGAGACGACGACCGCGATGAGATGCTTTGTTGTATGAGATGCCCGTGTTTGCACCATGTCCGAATTGTTCCTTGCACGTTCGCCGTAAGCCATGCCACCATCATGTGGGACACCCGGAATCCGGGATCACCCCACCATCCATGCACGCATCCGCACGCCTCCTTTTGCACCGGTATCTCCGTGAGCTACCGGAACCGATATGTTGCCGTGGCACCATTTTTGTTTCACCGCCGTGGCACCCTTTTTGTTCCGCCATGGTGACCAAATGCTTCATAATAATGCTCTTGTCAAGTTTTAATAAAAATTGCACAAACTTGTTCATGTCATCTGCATCATGATAACAACTATTAAAATATTTAAATTGTTATTGCATTAATTTACTAAGGCATATGGGGATTTACCAGATTTGTTGTTTGTTATATCCGGCCCCATTTAAATTGTTTAAATGGTATAGTTTTGTTATGTTTCACCTCTTGCCATGTTAACCAACATTTAATATTGTTGAGTACATAAACAAGTTCAAACTAAATAACTTGTTGTGGTGTTTCGTCAATATGCAACTCGTTGCATATTGATCTCCACTTAATTTGTAGAACTGCTTGTGCACTTTGCCATGCCATGCTTCATTAAACCGGACATGCATCATACTCGATTGTGCATCGTGCCATGTTGTTGTGTTGGTTATTTACTATGTTGTGTGCTTCTTTTCCGGTGATTGCTTCTTCGGGTTGGTTCCGATAACGTCGCGTTTGTGAGGATCCGTTCAACTACGTCCGTTTGTCTTCTTCATGGACTCGTTCTTCTTCCTTGTGGGATTTCAGGCAAGATGATCATACCCTCGAAATCACTACTATCTTTGCTATGCCAGTTTGCTCGCTCTTTTGCTTTGCCACTGCTACGATGCCTACCTTTTGCTTGTCAGCCTCCCAATTGCCATGTTGAACCTCTAACCCACCATTGTCCTAGCAAACCGTTGATTGGCTATGTTACCGCTTTGCTCAGCCCTTCTTATAGCGTTGTTAGTTGCAGGTGAAGATTGGAGCCGTTCCTTGTTGGAACATTTATATACTTGTTGGGATATCACAATATATCTATTTAATTAATGCATCTATATACTTGGTAAAGGGTGGAAGGCTCGGCCTTATGCCTGGTGTTTTGTTCCACTCTTGCCGCCCTAGTTTCCGTCATATCGGTGTTATGTTCCCGGATTTTGCATCCCTTACGCGGTTGGGCTATTATGGGAACCCCTTGACAGTTCGCCTTAAGTAAAGCTTCTCCAGCAATGCCCAACATTGGTTTTACCATTTGCCACCTAGCCTTTTTTTCCCTTGGGGGTCGCGCGCCCAAGGGTCATCATTATTTTACCCCCCCGGGCCAGTGCTCCTCTGAGTGTTGGTCCAACCTGTCAGCTGCCGGTGGCCACCAGGGGCAACTCTGGGTTGGCCTACCCGCACCTAGGACAATCTGAGTGTGCCCTGAGAAAGAGATATGTGCAGCTCCTATCGGGATTTGTCGGCACATTCGGGCGGTGTTGCTGGTTTAGTTTTACCCTGTCAAAATGTCTTGTTGTACCGGGATACCGAGTCTGATCGGAACGTCTCGGGTGGAGGTCTATTCCTTCGTTGACCGTGAGAGCTTGTCATGTGCTAAGTTGGGGCACCCCTGCAGGGATTTGAACTTTCGAAAGCCGTGCCCGCGGTTATGGGCAGATGGGAATTTGTTAACGTCCGGTTGTAGAAAACCCGAAGTTGACCTTAATTAAAATACATCAACCGTTTGTGTAACCGTGATGGTCTCTTTCCGGCGGAGTCCGGGAAGTGAACACGGTGTTGGAGTTATGCTTGACGTAGGTAGTCCAGGATCACTTCTTGATCATACCTTTATCGACCGTGCTTTGCCTTCTCTTCTCGCTCTCATTTGCGTATGTTAGCCACCATATATGCTAGTCGCTTGCTGCAGCTCCACCTCATTACCCCATCCTTCCTATAAGCTTAAATAGTCTTGATCTCGCGGGTGCGAGATTGCTGAGTCCCCGTGGCTCACAGATACTTCCAAACCAGTTTGCAGGTGCCGATGAGTTTGTGCAGTTGACGCAACCAAGCTCAGGAGGAGCTCGATGAAGATCTTGTCCTTTATGTGGTTTCGTGTTAGTTGATCAGTAGTGGAGCCCAGTTGGGGTCGATCGGGGGCCTTTTTGTCGCATTTGGGGTTCTTCTTTTATTTTGGCTCTGTAGACGGGCCTTGATTGTATCTGATTGATGTAATGCTTTATTCATGTAATTGGGTGAAGTGGCGATTGTAAGCCAACTATGTATCTTTTCCCCTTATTATATTACATGGGTTGTGTGAAGATTACCTCACTTGCGACATTGCTTTCAATGCGGTTATGCCTCTAAGTCGTGCTTCGACACGTGGGAGATATAGCCGCATCGAGGGCGTTACAGATGGGCCTCATCGGACCGACCCTGGGAAGCCAGTTGTTCTCCCATATATGCGTGGACGCCTCATTGCGTATCCTTCTGATGAGTCCTTGCTTTAGGTCATCTCTCCCATCAATAATGGCACGCCAAATTTGTGATGGGTGGCTACCCAACTCAGCTTCATGAATTGAACCTTGTGGATAATAAATGGCTCTCAGGATCCGGGCACTAAGAGAGGAGGGGTCATGCAAAAGCCTCCAAGATTGTCGTGCCAACAAAGCTAGGTTAAAAATCTTCATATCTCGAAAACTCAAACCTCCCAAGTGTTTGGGGTGTGTCATCACGTCCCAAGACACCCATGCTGGCTTCCGTTTGCCTTACTTACTCCCCCACCAGAATTGTTGGATGATTGATGTTATATTCTCACACAGTCCTCTTGGCAGTCAGAAGCATGCCATTGAATATACAGGAATTGCTTGAGTAACAGATTTAATTAGAACCTCCTTTCCTGCAGCGGATAAAAGCTTCTCCATCCATCCTCTCACCTTTTCCCATATCCGGTCTCTGAGATACTTAAACTTTCCCATCTTTGCTTGGCCAACATCAGTGGGCAGTCCCAAATATCTGTCACTTAATGACTCATTATGAACATGCAGAATGTCCTTGACCACATCTCTTCTCTGTTGCGGACAACCCTTACTGAAAAATATATATGACTTGTCATGGTTGATCTTCTGACCAGATGCATTACAATATGTTTCCAACAGGTTTGATACCGCAGTCGCACCCTCAGCACTTGACTTAAAAAGCAACAGGCTATCGTCAGCGAAAAGGAGGTGGTTCACAACCGGAGTTGTAGGAGCCACCTTGATTCTCTCAAGACCCGACGACTCGGAACTGGATTTTAAAAGGCACGAAAGGCCCTCTGCTGCAATTAAGAAAAGGTAAGGGGAAATGGGATCTCCCTGCCGAATTCCTTTGGATGGTACAAATTGTTCAAGGTTCTCACCATTTAACATGACTGAAAAAGAGACAGACCGGACCATGCTCATAACTGTGTCAACCCATGATTGTGCAAATCCCAGTTTCTCCATCATGGCCTGCAGATAGTCCCATTCTAGCCTATCATAGGCTTTCATCATATCAAGTTTCAATGCACAAAAATTATTGTACTTGGACTTATTTCGCTTCATAAAATGTAGACACTCATAAGCACATATTATGTTGTCTGTGATTAGCCTACCAGGGACAAACGCTGACTGCTCATGAGATATGATGTCTGGTAGTATCTGTTTAAGTCTATTAGCCACAACCTTTGAAGCAATTTTGTAGATGACATTGCACAGGCTAATAGGACGAAACTGTGCAAGCTGAGTTGGGTTCAAAACCTTTGGAATAAGTACCAAAACCGTATCATTCACACATTCAACACTTTCCTCACTTCTGACAATCCTGAGCACTGCACGGGTGACCTCTTCACCACAGATATCCCAATGATGCTGATAGAAATGAGTCGAGAATCCATCAGGCCCCGGTGCCTTAGTCGGAAACATCTGAAACAGGGCTGTCTTCACCTCCTCATTAGTATATGGAGCTAAAAGAATGTCATTCCTATGTTGAATTACCTTTGCAGGCACTTTGGAAAGCACCTGATCCATTCCATTGACACCCTCGAAAGTATAAAGACTTTAAATTCTGGCACCATCGATCTCAACGCACTAGGATCATCAATGATTACACCCAAAGAGTTGGCTACAGCTTTAATCATGTTCCTCTTGCGCCTCTGGCTTGCACGTAGATGAAAAAAGCGGGTGTTTCTATCTCCTGCCGACAGTCATTCCAGTCGCGAACACTGCCTCCACACCTGTTCCTCCCTGTGAAACAGTTCGATCAACCTCTCATTGATTTTAAGCTCAACATGAGATGGCCCCGTCCTCGCTGGGTTACCCCTCAAGCGTTCAAGTTCGGTTTTGAGGCCCTTGATTTCCTTGCATACCGACCCGAACGTGTTCTTATTCCATCGTCCCAAGTCTGCAGCAACCAAACCTAGTTTGACACAAAGATCATGCATTCTGGCTGTAGCACCGCCTGCTATCCAGCTTTGAATCAGGGTGTCACTCAGGTTCTCATGCGTATCCCACATCACCTCATACTTGAAAGGTCTCGGTGCTCTAAGTACTTGCCCATCATGCATGGTAAGCAAGATAGGGCAATGGTCTGATGTGGCTGCCGTAAGATGTCTCAGATGTGCCGTCGGGAAACGCTCATTCCAATCAGCCGTAGCCATAGCTCGGTCTAGCCTCATCCTCGTATGACTCCCTCCAGTAACTTTCTTCTCATACGTCCAAAATTGTCCCTGATAGCCCATATCCATAAGCATGCAAACATCCACGGCATCCCAAAAGCCCTAAATTTGAGCGTTGCTCCTTCTCCTATTCCTTCTTGTTCGTCCGGACGTAAAACTTCGTTAAAATCACCTATGCACAACCATGGCTCATTCCTCAAAGTACTGGTCCCTTTTAAAGTGTCACATGTTTGATGCCTCAAGTGGGTCTGAGCCTCCCCATATACTAAGGTCATCCTCCATGGATTCGAGTTCTCCTCAAGAATAGAGCAATCATATGATACGGAGAGTAACCCAAAATCTCAACATTTATTGAATTGTTCCAGAAAATCCCTAGACCTCCGCTTCTACCTTGACTACTCACAGCATATCCATTATCATAACCAAGAGTTACAGCTAACTTCTCTACCCTTTCTCTATCAATTTGTGTCTCTACAATACAAAGAAGGGCAGGGGCAAAAATCTCCACGAAGCCCCGGAGCTCTCGAACTGTCGCGGCGTTGCCCGCGCCATGACAGTTCCAGCTTAAGATACTCATTAGGCCCGGCGGCGCCCCTCCAGGGAGCCCGCCAATATGTTTGCCGTCAAGTTGTCGCTCCTACCATCCTCTTCAGTCTTGTTCCTCTTCGACTCCCTCTTCGGTGGAGGGCTCATAGGAGTAGAACTTTGGTGAACAACAACTAAGTCCAGCCCAGTCACCGTCATGCTGTTATTGACCATCGCATCCACTGCTTTTCCAATTGATTTGTTAGTGTCATTAACAAACATGGGATTCGTCCTCTTCCAGCTTGGATCAAACATGTCCACGCCCGTCTTCTCTGCGGTCGCTGCGGCTTCTTCCTGGGTGCTCTTCGGATACTGGGTTGTAGCCAGATCGCTCTCCGGCCTGCTCCTTGACCTGCCTCCAGAGCGGCCTCCACGACGCGCCCTTCCCTTGCCAGGGCCCTTCTGCTGTTCATGAACCATTCAGCCTGAAGCTCTTTGAAGACTAATGAAGAGGGAGGATGAACCCCATTGCCATGCTCTTTGAAGAGATGTCCCAACATCCCACAGACGGCACACCAGTCGGGCAATCTCTCGTACTTAACTTTGTAAATCTGTCTTTGTCCTTCTCTAATCATGGATACCACGTTTTTGAGTGGCTTGTGGACATCGATGCGCACCCAGACAAGGTAGAAATTCCCTGTGAAATCATGGGATTGAGTTTCAACATGCAAAACTTCACCCACCTTGGCTGCTAGAGGCCTGACTAGATGAGCATATAAATCTGGCACGTCATGGATTTGGATCCATATGTCAATAGTCTCCAACTTAACCATAGATGGTTGATACGTCCATTTTGCATCATGCTTTTATATCGATATTTATTGCATTATGGGCTGTTGTTACACGTTATATCACAATACTTATGGCTATTCTCTCTTATTTTACAAGGTTTACATGAAGAGGGAGAATGCCGGCAGCTGGGATTCTGGGCTGGAAAAGGAGCAAATATTGGAGACCTATTCAGCACAGCTCCAAAAGTCTTGAAACTCCACGAAAGTCATTTTTGGAATTAATGATAATTATTGAGCGAAAGAAGTACCAAAGGGGGCCCACACCCTGGCCACGAGGGTGGGGGCGCGCCCCCTGCCTCATGGGCCACCTGGCAGCCCTCCGGTGCCCATCTTCTTCTATATGAAGTCTTTTACCCTGAAAAATCATAAGCAAGCTTACGGGACGAAACTCCGCCGCCACGAGGCGGAACCTTGGCGAAACCAATCTAGGGCTCCGACGGAGCTATTCTGCCGAGGAAACTTCCCTCCGGGAGGGGGAAATCATCACCATCGTCATCACCAACGATCCTCTCATCAGGAGGGGGTCAATTCACCATCAACATCTTCACTAGCATCATCTCCTCTCAAACCCTAGTTCATCTCTTGTATCCAATCTTTGTACCCAAACCTCAGATTGGTACCGTGGGTTGCTAGTAGTGTTGATTTCTCCTTGTAGTTGATGATAGTTGGTTTATTTGGTGGAAGATCATATGTTCAGATCCTTAATGCATATTAATACCCCTCTGATTATGAACATGAATATGCTTTGTGAGTAGTTACGTTTGTTCCTGAGGACATGGGAGAAGTCTTGCTATTAGTAGTCATGTGAATTCGGTATTCATTCTATATTTTGATGAGATGTATGTTGTCTCTCCTGTAATGGTGTTATGTGAACGTCGACTACATGACCCTTCACCATTATTTGGGCCTAGAGGAAGGCATTGGGAAGTAATAAGTAGATGATGGGTTGCTAGAGTGACAGAAGCTTAAACCCAAGTTTATGCGTTGCTTCGTAAGGGGCTGATTTGGATCCACTTGTTTCATGCTATGGTTAGGTTTACCTTAATACTTCTTTTGTAGTTGCGGATGCTTGCAATAGGGGTTAATCATAAGTGGGATGCTTGTCCAAGAAAGGGCAGTACCCAAGCACCGGTCCACCCACATATCAAATTATCAAAGTAATGAACGCGAATCATATGAGCGTGATGAAAACTAGCTTGACGATAATTCCCATGTGTCCTCGGGAGCGCTTTTCTCTATATAAGAATTTGTCCAGGCTTGTCCTTTGCTACAAAAAGGATTGGGCCACCTTGTTGCACCTTATTTACTTTCATTGCTTGTTACCCTTTACAAATTATCTTATCACAAAACTATATGTTACCTACAATTTCAGTGCTTGCAAAGAATACCTTACTGAAAACCGCTTGTCATTTCCTTCTGCTCCTCGTTGGGTTCGACACTCTTACTTATCGAAAGGACTATGATAGATCCCCTACACTTGTGGGTCATCAAGACTCTTTTCTGGCGCCGTTGCCGGGGAGTGAAGCGCCTTTGGTGAGTGGAACTTGGTAAGGAAATATTTATATAGTGTGCTGAAATTTACTGCCACTTGTTACTATGGAAACTAATCCTTTGAGGGGCTTGTTCGGGGTATCTTCACCCCGACCAGTAGAGCAAAGAGTTGCTCCTCAACCTACTGAACCTACTGAAATTTTTTACTTTGAAATTCCTTCGGGTATGGTAGAGAAACTGCTAGCCAATCCCTTTGCAGGAGATTGAACATTGCATCCCGATTTACACCTTATCTATGTGGATGAAGTTTGTGGATTATTTAAGCTTGCAGGTATGCCCTATGATGTTGTTAAGAAGAAGGTCTTCCCTTTATCTTTGAAGGGAGATGCATTGACATGGTATAGTCTATGTGATGATATGGGATCCTGGGACTATAAATGATTGAAATTGGAATTTCACCAGAAGTTTTATCCTATGCATCTTGTTCATCGTGATCATAATTATATATATAATTTTTGGCCTCGCGAAGGAGAAAGCATCGCTCAAGCTTGGGGGAGGCTTAAGTCAATGTTATATTCATGCCCCAATCATGAGCTCTCAAGAGAAATGATTATTCAAAAATTTTATGCTCGGCTTTCTCTCAACAATCGCTCCATGCTCGATACTTCTTGTGGTGGTTCTTATATGATGAAGACTATTGAATTCAAGTGGGATTTATTGGAAAGAATTAAACGCAACTCTGATGATTGGGATTCCGATGATGGTAAGGAGTCAGGTATGATACCTAAGTTTGATTGTGTTAAATATTTTATGGATACCGACGCTTTTCGTGGATTTAGCACTAAATATGGACTTGACTCTGAGATAGTAGCTTCCTTCTGTGAATCATTTGCTACTCATGTTGATCTCCCTAAGGAGAAGTGGTTTAAATATAATCCTCCCACTGAAGTAAAAGTAGTTGCACCTGTTACAGTTGAAGAAAAGACTATCACTTATAATGATCCTATTGTTCCTACTACTTATGTTGAGAAACCACCTTTCCCTGTTAGGATAAAGGATCATGCGCTAAAGCTTCAACTGTGGTTCGTAAGAGTAATACTAGAACATATACACCACCTGAGAAAATTAAAGTTGAACCTAATATTGCTATGGTTAAAGATCTCTTGGCCGATAATATTGATGGGCATGTTAGTTATTTCTGTGATGAAACTGCTAGAATTGCTAGACCCGATGCTAAGAAACATAGACCTGTTATAGGCATGCCTGTTATTTATGTTAAGATAGGAGATCATTGCTATCATGGCTTGTGTGATATGGGTGCTAGTGCTAGTGCAATACCTCATTTCTTATATAAATAAATTATGCATGACATTGCACCTGCTGAGATAGAAGATATTGCTGTTACAATTAAACTTGCCAATAGAGATACTATTTCACCAATTGGAATTGTTAGAGATGTTGAAGTCTTGTGTGGGAAAGTTAAATACCCTACTGATTTTCTTGTTCTTGGTTCCCCACAAGATGACTTTTGTCCCATTATATTTGGTAGACCCTTCTTGAATACTGTTAATGCTAAGATTTATTGCGAAAAGGATGTTGTTACTATTGGTTTAGGGGATATGTCTCATGAGTTTAATTTTGCTAAGTTTCGTAGACAACCCCATGATAAAGAATTGCCTAGTAAGGATGAAATTATTGGTCTTGCTTCTATTTCCGTGCCTCCTACTGATCCTTTAGAACAATATTTGCTAGACCATGAAAATGATATGTTTATGAATGAAAGAAGGGAAATAAATGAAGTATTCTTTAAACAGGGACCTATTTTGAAACACAACTTGCCTATTGAAATCCTAGGGGATCCTCCTCCACCCAAGGGAGATCTCGTGTTTGAGCTTAAACCATTACCTGATACTCTTAAATATGCTTATCTAGATGAAAAGGAGATATATCCTATTATTATTAGTGCTAACCTTTCAGAGCAAGAAGAGGAAAGATTATTGAAAACTCTGAAGAAGCACCGTGCTGCTATTGGATATACTCTTGATGACCTTAAGGGCATTAGTCCCACTTTATGCCAACACAAAATAAATTTGGAGGAAGACGCCAAACCAGTTATTGATCACCAACGACGATTAAATCCTAAGATGAAAGAAGTGGTAAGAAAGGAAATACTAAGGCTCCTTGAGGCAGGTATAATTTATCCCGTTGCTGATAGTCAGTGGGTAAGTCCATTGTGTCCCTAAGAAGGGAGGTATTACTGTCGTTCCTAATGATAAAGATGAATTGATCCCGCAAAGAATTATTACAGGTTATAGGATGGTAATTGATTTCTTTAAATTAAATAAAGTACTAAAAAAGATCATTACCCTTTACCTTTTATTGATCAAATGCTAGAAAGACTATCCAAACATACACATTTTTGATGATTGTTTGAGCAACCTTGAACGAGTTTTGCAGAGATGAAAGATACTATTCTTGTTTTGAATTGGGAGAAGTGCCACTTAATGGTTAATGAAGGCATTCTCTTGGGGCATAAAATTTCTGAAAGAGGTATTGAAGTTGATAAAGCTAAAGTTGATGCTATTGAAAAGATGCCGTGTCCCAAGGACATTAAAGGTATAAGAAGTTTCCTTGGTCATGCCGGTTTTTATAGGAGGTTCATTAAGGACTTATCTAAAATCTCTAGGCCTATGACTAATTTACTGCAAAAAGATATTCCTTTTATCTTCGATGGTGATTGTGTAGAAGCATTTGAAATACTTAAGAAAGCTTTGATTACTACACCTATTGTTCAGCCACCTGATTGGAATCTACCGTTTGAAATTATGTGCGATGCTAGCGATTATGCTGTAGGTGCTGTTCTAGGACAAAGAGTTGATAAGAAACTAAATGTTATTCAATATGCTAGTAAAATTCTAGATGCTGCTCAAAGAAATTATGCTACTACTGAAAAAGAATTCTTAGCAGTTGTATTTGCTTGTGATAAGTTCAGACCTTATATTGTTGATTCTAAAGTAACTATTCACACTGATCATGCTACTATTAAATATCTTATGGAAAAGAAAGATGCTAAACCTAGACTTATTAGATGGGTTCTCTTGCTACAAGAATTTGATTTGCATATTATTGATAGAAAGGGATCTAGAACCCCGTTGCAGACAACTTGTCTAGGTTAGAGAATGTTCTTGATGACCCACTACCTATTGATGATAGCTTTCCTGATGAACAATTAGCTGTCATAAATGCTTCTCGTACTGCTCCATGGTATGCTGATTATGCTAATTACATTGTTGCTAAATTTATACCACCTAGTTTCACATACCAGCAAAAGAAAAAGTTCTTTTATGATTTAAGACATTACTTCTGGGATGACCCACACCTTTATAAAGAAGGAGTAGATGATGTTATTAGACATTGTGTACCTGAGCATGAACAGGAACAGATCCTACCAAGTGTCACTCCAAGGCATATGGAGGGCACCACGCTGGAGACAGAACTGCACATAGGTATTGCAATCCGGTTTTTATTGGCCTACTCTCTTCAAAGATGCCCGTAAGTTTGTCTTGTCTTGTGATGAATGTCAAAAAATTGGTAATATTAGTAGACGTCAAGAAATGCCTATGAATTATTCTTTTGTTATTGAACCGTTTGATGTTTGGGGCTTTGATTATATGGGACCTTTTCCTGCCTCTAATGGATATACACATATTTTAGTTGCTGTTGATTACGTTTAAGTGGGTAGAAACTATTCCAACTAGTAGTGCTGATCATAACACCTCTATTAAGATGCTTAAAGAAGTTATTTTTCTGAGGTTTGGAGTCCCTAGATATTTAATGACTAATGGTGGTTCACATTTTATTTATGGTGCTTTTCGTAAAATGCTTGCTAAGTATGATGTTAATCATAGAATTACATCTCCATATCACCCACAGTCTAGTGGTCATGTAGAGTTGAGTAATAGAGAGCTCAAATTAATTTTGCAAAAGACTGTTAATAGATCTAGAAAGAATTGGTCCAAGAAACTTGATGATGCATTACGGGCCTATAGAACTGCATATAAAAATCCTATGGGTATGTCTCCGTATAAAATGGTTTATGGAAAAGCATGTCACTTACCTCTCGAACTTGAACATAAGGCATATTGGGCTATTAAAGAGCTCAATTATCATTTCAAACCTGCCGGTGGGAACATGTTATTTGATATTAGCTCACTTGATGAATGGAGAACCCAAACGTATGAGAATGCCAAGCTGTTTAGAGAAAAAGTTAAAAGATGGCATGACAAGAGGATACAAAAGCGTGAGTTTAACGTAAGTGATTATGTGTTGCTATTCAACTCTCGTTTAAGATTCTTTGCAGGAAAACCTATCTCTAAATGGGAAGGCCCTTACGTTATCGAGGAGGTCTATCGTTCCGGTGCCATAAAAATCAACAACTTCGAAGGCACAAATCCGAAGGTGGTGAACGGTCAAAGACTCAAACATTATATCTCAGGTAATCCTATAAATGTTGAAACTAATATTACTGAAACCGTAACCCTGGAGGAATACATAAGAGACACTTTCTAGAACGTTTCAGACTCCAAAAAGGAATAGGTATGTGGTACGGTAAGTGAACCGACTCCAAAACAATTCTAATAGTAATTTTTCTCCGTTTTGGATTATTTAAGAAAATAGGAAAATAAGAAGTAGTCCGGGAAGGACACGAGGCGTCCACGAGGGTGGAGGGCGCGCCCTACCCTACTGGGCATGCCCCCTGCCTCGTGGGCACCTCGTGTGCTCTCCGGACTCCGTTTTCTTGCACGATACTTCTTTTGGCCGGTAAAAATTCATTATATAATCTCCCAAAGGTTTTGACCACCATATCACGCAAATATCCTCTATCTTTGTTTCGAGCTATTTGTGTCGCAGATTTAGAGCAAGATGTCTTCTCAAGAGTCAGTCGGGGAGAGTCGGGTGTCTCACCCGACGCCAGGTTCAGGAGTAAACAACGATGCTTATTACTTTGTGCCATCAATGGAGGATGAGATGGAGGCCGACTTGAAAAGGATAGATGCCATGGAGGAGGATCAAGAAGTTACCTCTCGGTTCCAGGATGGATTCACGATGGGGGAACTACAGAGCTCAGCCATTCCAAACTCGGTCATCCCTTCCCATGTTAAATTTCTTTCTTATCAAAATATGAAAAAGAGTGTCACTTGTTCTCCAGCAGCTATGCAATATCCATGGGTAAAAGGAGATTTAGCCGTCATGGGTAAGCTCCGCAATGAAAATATGGACCTCAAGCAGGAGGTCAATAAGCTAGAGGAGGAGAATCGTATCCTAAGGGGCATCATCGCCAAGAGGATCACACCACCACTTCCGAAGAAGGAGACATAATCACATGGGTATGGGCACTCCCCTTGGCAACTGCCAAGCTTGGGGGAGTTGCCCCGGTATCGTAACACCATCACACTCCTAACTTTACCTTTTACTTCGTTCGATCCTTTTGGTAATATCTTGATCTAGTAGAATAAAGCTTTGATATGAATTAGTTTTGAGTTTTTCTTCGTGATCCCTCTATGTAATCGAGTCCGTGAGCTATATATAATAAATATTAGTGTTGAGTCAAGGGCTTTGCTATCTTGTTATGATCTTGAGAAAATAGAAAGAGCAAAAAGAAATAAAAGAGACCATATTGATCTTATAGATAGTAATGACTTCACACATAAAGAGTATGAGGCATAAAAGTTGTTGAGAGTTGGCAAACATAGTTTTGGTCATCGTTGCAATTAATAGGAAGTGATAAAGAAAGAGAGGTTTTGACATATAAATATACTATCTTAGACATCTTTTATGATTGTGAGCACTCATTAAAGTATGACATGCTAAAGAGTTGATGTTGGACAAGGAAGACAACATAATGGGTTATGTTTTCTCACATCTCAGTTAAAGTATGTTGTCATGGATCATTCAAACATGTTGAGCTTGCCTTTCCTCCTCATGATAGCCAAATTCCTTGCACTAAGTAGAGATACTACTTGTGCTTCCAAACATCCTTAAACCCAGTTTTGCGATGGGAGTCCACCATATCTACCTATGGATTGAGTAAGATCCTTCAAGTAAGTTGTCATGTTGCAAGCAATAAAAATTGCTCTCTAAATATGTATGACTTATTAGTGTGGAGAAAATAAGCTTTATACGATCTTGTGATATGGAAGTAATAAAATCGATGGACTGCATAATAAAGGTTCATATCACAAGTGACAATATAAAGTGATGTTCTTTTGCATTAAGATTTCGTGCATCCAACCCTAAAAGCACATGACAACCTCTGCTTCCCTCTGTGAAGGGCCTATCTTTTACATTATGCAAGAGTCATGGTGATCTTCACCTTTCCTTTTTATTTTATCCTTTGGCAAGCACCTCGTGTTGGAAAGATCCTGATATATATATCCAATTGGATGTAAGTTAGCATGAACTATTATTGTTGACATTACCCTTGAGGTAAGACGTTGGGAGGTAACACTATAAGCCCCTATCTTTCTCTGTGTCCGATTAAAACTCCCTAACCATAAGTATTGCATGAGTGTCAGCAATTGTGAAAGACTAAATGATAGTTGAGTATGTGGACTTGCTGAAAAGCTCTTATATTGACTCTTTCCTATGTTATGATAAATTGCAATTACTTCAATGACCGAGATTATAGTTTGTTAGTTCTCAATGAAGTTTTTGATTCATACTTGACATTGTGAACAGATTGTTACTTGAGCATAAGAAATCATATGACAAAATATATGTATGTTGCTGTTATAAGAATGATCATGATGCCCTCATGTCTGTATTTTATTTTTATCAACACCTCTATCTCTAAACATGTGGACATATTTTTTGATATCGGCTTCCGCTTGAGGACAAGCGAGGTCTAAGCTTGGGGGAGTTGATACGTCCATTTTGCATCATGCTTTTATATCGATAATTATTGCATTATGGCCTCTTATTACACGTTATGTCACAATAATTATGGCTATTCTCTCTTATTTTACATGGTTTACATGAAGAGGGAGAGCACCGGCAACTGGGATTCTAGGCTGGAAAAGGAGCAAATATTGGAGACATATTCTGCACAGCTCCAAAAGTCCTAAAACTGCACGAAAGTCATTTTTGGAATTAATGATAATTATTGAGCGGAAGAAGTACCAGAGGGGGCCCACACCCTGGCCACGAGGGTGGGGGGCGCGCCCCCTGCCTCGTGGGCCACCTGGCAGCCCTCCGGTGCCCATCTTCTGCTATGTGAAGTCTTTTACCCTGAAAAAAATCATAAGCAAGCTTACGGAATGAAACTCCATCGCCACGAGGCGGAACCTTGGCGGAACCAATCTAGGGCTCAGGCGGAGCTGTTCTGCCGGGGAAACTTCCCTCCAGGAGGGGGAAATCATCACCATCGTCATCACCAACAATCCTCTCATTGGGAGGGGGTCAATCTCCATCAACATCTTCACCAACACCATCTCCTCTCAAACCCTAGTTCATCTCTTGTATCCAATCTTTGTACCCAAACCTCAGATTGGTACCTGTGGGTTGCTAGTAGTGTTGATTACTCCTTGTAGTTGATGCTAGTTGGTTTATTTGGTGGAAGATCATATGTTCAGATTGTTAATGCATATTAATACCCCTCAAATTATGAACATGAATATGCTTTGTGAGTAGTTACGTTTGTTCCTGAGGACATGGGAGAAGTCTTGCTATTAGTAGTCATGTGAATTTGGTATTTGTTCGATATTTTGATGAGATGTATGTTGTCTCTCCTCTAGTGGTGTTATGTGAACGTCGACTACATGACACTTCACCATTATTTGGGCCTAGAGGAAGGCATTGGGAAGTAATAAGTAGATGATGGGTTGCTAGAGTGATAGAAGCTTAAACCCTAGTTTATGTGTTGCTTCGTAAGGGGCTCATTTGGATCCACTTGTTTCATGCTATGGTTAGGTTTATCTTAATACTTCTTTCATAGTTGCGGATGCTTGCAATAGGGGTTAATCATAAGTGGTATGCTTGTCCAAGAAAGGGCAGTACCCAAGCACCGGTCCACCCACATATCAATTATCAAAGTAACGAATGCGAATCATATGAGCGTGATGAAAACTAGCTTGACGATAATTCCCATGTGTCCTCGGGTGCGCTTTTCTCTATATAAGAATTTGTCCAGGCTTGTCATTTGCTACAAAAAGGATTGGGCCACCTTGCTGCACCTTATTTACTTTCATTGCTTGTTACCCGTTACAAATTATCTTATCACAAAACTATCTGTTACCTACAATTTCAGTGCTTGCAGAGAATACCTTACTGAAAACCGTTTGTCATTTCCTTCTGCTCCTTGTTGGGTTCGACACTCTTACTTATCGATAGGACTATGATAGATCCCCTACACTTGTGGGTCATCAATGGTTTCGAGATTCCATCATATGGCGCCATAAGCACCGCACCCCCCTGAAATTCCATGACCCCTCCTGCATGACTCGCTCCCAATCTCCCAAGCACGTAAACTGAACAGTGTACAGATTCTCCTCCAAAGGCTTGAACTTCGCTTCCTGTTCTACATCCCAAGCAGAATGCATATTCCAGTAAAACCATGCCTGGCTATAGCTCTTGTTTGTATTGATCTTGATCACCGCAACCCATCGTGGTGTCTCTGGTGGTGCATCCTTCTCATCAAAGACGACATCATCCAGGTCCTCCTCACATAGGCCTAGTTCCATCATCATCTTCTCCATGCCGCTTAGTCCAGAGGAGGCCGCGGCCCCAACATCAACCATCTAGAACACTAACCCGATGAGAAAGTAGATCGGGTTTTTTGGGGGGAGCCCTAGTCTCCGCCACATCCTGGTCCGGTCCAAGAGCGGCCAGCGATGCCTGGATCGCCCCTTGATCACTGCCAGTGGGCAATGGGACGAGAGTCGGTGGCAGGGAAGGATACCTCAACGGCAGCGATAAGATCACCCCGGGAGAACAGGGAAACCCTAGTTTTGAGATAGCTCTCTATAGCTGTAGATATTGTCCTCTGGTAGGTTGTTGAGGCGGGCTCAAGCCGATCCCTCAATGTAGAGAGATAAGCTCCGCATAGCGACATTCTTGTTGCCACCACCAATCTGAAGTACCACAAGGTAATCTGCCAGCTAGGTCTTGGGCTTGGCGTTGCCAAAGTATTCCCCGATTCCCGAGCCCATCCGGTCAGGAAAGGGGGCCGTACAGATATGCCGATTGCAACATAACGGGCTGGAGGAACCGGATCCACCCGGCTTGTCACTCTCCTGTTCATGCATTGTAGCCCTTGCACGGTCCACTCGGCCCTGAACCAAGACTCTGCCCTTGTCATAATATTGATCATCCGGATGTCGTGTGATGAGTCCAATTTACGGGATAATTTTAGCCGTTATTTTGTACCTTTATAATAGGCTTTGCAGAATTTTACCGTGTACGCACACTTTTTTGTTAATTTCCCCCAAAAAACACTTTTGGAGCAAATAAATGCTTATGAAAGGAATCACAAGAAATTATGAAGTAATCATGTTATTTAATGTGATAATCTCCTACCATAAAAGAATAAAGCAAAGGGACCAAAGGTGAAACACTGGCGGCTGTAGCAGGGCAAAAGACGACCAACCATGCGACAGACACTCGTATGAGCGGTCACATGGAGTTCTAGGAGGATAACCTCGTCAACTATTTTCACCCCGTGGAATCGGATCGGGGAACATATGCGGTGAGACACCAGAAAATCGTTCAGAGGGAGGAACCCTAGCCTCCGGATTGATCTGGAGGGAGAGCTTCCCAAGGAGGAGATCACCATCTTCATCACCATCCACAAGGAGGACTTCAACATGATCACCACTGTCATCTTCATCATCGCCCACATCCTCTTTGTTGTAAATCATCAAGAACCCTAGTAGCTCGACTTGAGTGTTACATGTGTAATCCCTCCATGTTCACCATTACCATTTGTATGATGTTTGTTGTCTTCATGTGTGTGTGTAGTTCCTCTAGTTCTCGGGGATAGGGATGAACCATTGCGTGTAATAGATTGCTTGATACTAGGATTTAATATCCTCTCTGCATGTTTATGTTAATAATATTCTTAATGTTGGGTGAAGTCGACCATCCAATGTATGCCAGTTTTGGATTGAAGGTTATTACTGTTGGCGGACTGGCTAGTTGCGGAGGTAGGCGACGTGACATGCCCTATCTCCCTTGTCCCAGACCATGGCAGCAGGGGGTAAATAGAGACTGCCTATAGGCTACGTCCCCAGGGACCTTTTCCCACTTAATCGTTGTTTGGTAACCGGAGTTGGGAAGAATGGTGGTGGCGTATGTGATATGGGTCTGCTGCTACTTATGAGCTGTGTTGGGATTTTCCCCGAAGAGGATAGGAGATGCAGTACAGTAGAGATAAATATTTCCCTTGGTGAGAACCAAGGTTTACAAACCAATAGGAGAATCACGCAAAGCCTCATGAACAGCACCTGCACACACAAAAGTAAATACTTGCACCCAACATGGGCAAGAGGGTTGTCAATCCCCTTGGATTCGTTACTTGCAAGGATTAAATCTTGTATAGGTAGATGGGTAAATTTCAAAGTAATAGAAGTGAATAAATTACAGCAACAAAATCTTTTTTTTATAATATCATAAAAGTAGACCCGGGGGCATAGTTTTCACTAGAGGCTTCTCTCTCGAACACATAGCATATGGTGGGTGAAAAATTTACTTTTGGGCAATTGATAAAAAGCACATAGTGACGACGTATTCAAGGCAATGATCATGTATATAGGCATCATGTTCGAGACAAGTAGATCAGCTCATGACTGCATCTACTACTATTAGTCTACACATCGACCGCTATCCAACATGCATCTATGGTATTAAGTTCGTGAAAAACAGAGTAACGCCTTAAGCAGGATGACATGATGTAGACAAAGTAACAATCAATGATCAATAAACCCATCGTTTACCTTAATGGGCAACAATACAAATATGTGTTTTGTCCCCTGTGTCACTGGGATATAGAGCACCGCAAGATTGAAGCCATTACAAAACACCTCTCCCGCTGAAGATAAATCATTCTAGTTGGCCAACCAAATGGATAGATCGGAGAGAAATACAAAGCTGGAAAAATCATGCATAATAAAGTTCATAAAAGACTCAATTACTTCCAATGAATTATCTAATCATAAACCCAAAATTCATCAGATCCCAACAAACACACCACAAAAGAAGATTACATCGGACAGAACTCCAAAAAGATCAAGGAGAACATGGTATTGAAAATCAAAGAGAGAGAAGAAGCGGTACTAGCTATGGACCCGTAGCGCTGTGGTGAACTACTCACGTGTCATTGAAAGGTGGCAAGTATGATGTAGAAGCCCTCCATGATCGATTCCCCCTCCGGTTGAGTACTGGAAAAGGCCTCCAGATGGGATCACGGAAGAACAGAAACTTGCAGCGGCGGAAAAAGGGTTTCAGGTGGCTCTCTATTGGTTTCCCAATATTTGAGAATTTATAGAAGTGGAATTAGGTCAGAGGTAGCCTCGAGGAGCCCACAAGGTAACATGTTGCCCCCAGGGTGCGTCCTGTTTCCTTGTTGTCTCCTTGTTCATCGTCGGGTCTCCGCCCGAAGCTTATAGGGTCTCTCTTGTCCAGAAAAAAATTGTCAAAAAGTTTCATAGTGTTTGGACTTCGTTTGGTACTTATTTTCTAGAAAACCAAAAACAAGCATAAAACAACAACTAGCACTAGGCACTGGGTTAAGAGCTTAGTCCCAAAAATGATATAAATCACACAAAAAGACACATAAAATATCCAAGGTTGATAATATAATAGCATGAAATAATAAAATAATTATATATGCGTTGGAGACATATCAGCATCCCCAAGCTTAATTCCTTCTCGTCCTCGAGTAGGTAAATGATAAAAGCAAATTTTTTGATGTGAAACACTACCTAACATGTGTATCATGTAATCCCTTTTATGGTATGAATATTTAGATTCGAGTGATTCAAAGCAATAGTCTATAATTTGATATAAAGACAACATTACTCAGGCATACCAACAAACAATCATGGCTTTCAAAATAAAAATGCTAAAGAATGCTATCCCTACAAAATCATATAGCCTTGTCATGCTTGGTCTTCCTAACATAAAGTATTAATCACGAACTACCTTGATGACAAGCCTAGCAATTGGACCATACTTTTTAACGTGCTTCAGCATCTTCAACCTCACGCAATACATGAGTGCGAGCCATGGACATAGCACTATGGGTGGAATAGAATGCGGTGGTAGAGATTAATAAGGAAAAGTGAAAAACGAAGATAGTCTCGCGCCAATGCAGCTAATCTACGGGCTATGGATATGCCTATCAATTGATGTCGACGCGAGGAGTAGGGATCATCATGCAACATATGCACTAAGAGCTATAAGTGTATGAAAGTTCAATGGAAACTAAGTGGGTGTGCATCCAACTTGCTTGACCATTAAGACCTCGGGCATTTGAGGAAGCCATCATCAGAATATACAAGCCAAGTTCTATAAAGTTAAATTCCCACTAGTATATGAAGGTGACAACATAGAAGACTCTCTATATGAAGAACAAGGTGCTACTCTGAAGCACAAGTGTGGAAAAGGATAGTGAAATTGCCCCTTCTCTCTTTGTCTCTCATTTTTGGGGCTCTTTTTGGCCTCTTTTTTTTTCATTTTTTTCATCCGGATTCTCATCCCAACTTCTGGGGGAATCATAGTCTCCATCAGCCTTTCCTCACTGGGACGATGCTCTAATAACAATGATCATCACACTTTTATTTACTTACAACTCAATAACTAGAACAACATGACCCTATATGTATGCCTTTGGCAGTGTACCAGGATGTGCAATGATGCTAGCATAACATGTATAATGATGATGAAGGGTGGCTGAGCCACAAATACTATGTCAGCTATATGATCATGCAAAGCAATATGATAATGAATGTGTATGTCATGAAAAAGTAATGGTGGAAGTTGCATGGAAATATATCTCAGAATGGCTATGGAAATGCCATAATAGGTAAGTATGGTGGCTATTTTGAGGAAGATATAAGGATGATTAGGTGTGATAGAGCATATTATATCATGGGGTTTGGATGCACTGGCGAAGTTTGCAGCGACTCTTGAGGTGAGAAAGGGAAATGCACGGTACCGAAGAGGCTAGCAAATTGCGGAAAGGTAAGAGTGCATATAATCCATGGACTCACCTTAGTCATAAAGAACTCACATACTTATTGTGAATGTTTATTAGCCCTCGAATAAAAGTACTACTCACATGCCCCTAGGGGGGGGGGTAGATGTGACACCCCCGCTTGATCGTGCACTAATCATACACGCAAATGCACATGATCAAGACCAGAGACTCAAGGGAAGGTATCACAACACAACTCTAGACACAAATTAAAGTCATACAAGCTTTATATTACAAGCCAGGGGCCTCGAGGGCTCGAATACATAAGCTCGAATACAAACGAGTCAGCGGAAGCAACAATATCTAAGTACAGACATAAAGTAAACAAGTCTGCCTTAAGAAGGCTGGCACAAACATCTATGATGATCGAAAAGGCAAGGCCTCCTGCCTGGGAGCCTGCTAACTGCTCATGATCATCAGCGGCCTCCACGTAGTTGTAGGCATCCTCGGACTAGTAGTAGTCATCGGTGGTGGTGGCATCTGGCTCCTAGGATCTGTCATCTGATCGCAGCAATCGGGTATAGGGGTAAGAGCTAGCAAAGCAACCGTGAGTACTCATCCAAAGTACTCGCAAGACTTACATCAGATCTATGCTAAGTATGCATTAGTATCAAAGGAATGGGGCTATATCTTTGGACCAAACTGCAGAAATGCCAGAAGAGAAGGGAAAGCCCAGCCTATCGAAGACTAGCATATTCAAGCATCTTGCAACATTAGAAGAGTGTAGATTAGCATAATATAAGTAACAAGTATGTTATAGTATCGCACAGAGATCCTTTCTTGACTCCCTGCGAGAAAGCAATCCTGGAGCCATCATATCCATTTCACATCTCCAGTATCTAGTTCTAGTTGTATCGATCGGGATACAACTCCGAGCGTCTGTTACCATGGACATGGCTATTCGAATAGATTAACTTCCTTGCAGGGGTGCACAAACTTACCCAACATGCTCGATTAACTCTGGCTGGGCACACCATCAAATCATACCCGGCCTTGGCTGATCGACACAATGTAGTCCTACCTAGACTCAATAGAGAGGCCAGCATATCGGTCTACATCCTAAGCGCGCAGGGGTCTTGGGCCCATTGCCCTTTGCACTCCTACATGTTGTGTACGTGGCCAAGAGCAGCCCCAGCCCCTTATGCAAGCACAGGTGGTTACCGTCCAACCGGGCACGCGCTGCTTAGTCGCTGACGTCCAAAGAGCTTTCGAAGAATCGTACGACGCCGAGTGCCCATACTTATTCCCGTGTGGTGGTCAGTGCGAAAAGGCCAGAGGACTACTCGGATCACATATCCAAACCATTAGTGTCTTGGGAGCGCGCGGTAACGATCAAGGATCCATGATATGTGGTCGTGTCGCCCCGTCTCACAGACTTACGACAAGGGCTAAGAATGTCCAACCGTGCCGCGTAGTTATCTCGCGGGTACCCTCCAGGTCAACCCGACTCCACATCACTCGCAGGTACCCTCATGGTCAGCCCGACTTCACATTTCTCTCACGGGTACCCCTCGGGCCGACCCGACTTCATCATGGTTCTGGGGTAAAGTCAAAGTAACTGTGTTTCCATCACACCAAGGGGGATTTGAGGAATCACCCTCGATGGATGCCACTTGATGTAATCGTTAAGATGAACTTAGAGGAATCACCCTCGAGGGTTCACTCTTGATGTTTGGCACGACTTAGTTGTTATCGGGCGTGGTGATGGAGGGATCACCCTCCGTAGACCACGACCGATTAGGTATACTACAAAGATCTCATCAGATGAGGCTTCGGCCAGCGGTGCCGCCGACTGTAGATCCTGCACCCGGTAGTGCAGGCAGAAGCGGCCACGCCCTGGATCCGAGGAACCCGTAGAATATCGGGCGGACCGCATCAGCGATCTCCCAGAAGCCTTCTCTCGACCAAGGATGGCTGCTACACACAAGTCCTCGCATCTTGGTGGCGCACTCTGTGGCGCGCCGCGCCTCTTAATCTCGGATGTCACCGGCTATCTGCCGTTCATGATTTTGAACTCCATGGAGCTATCATCTCCTCCCAGCAGGGCTTCATTCAACACCTATGCATCCCGGCATGCTGCCTGCTACACATACCCTGCACGGTGGATGCATGGCTGACACCCCGTCAATTCAAAAAATTCCTGCATCTTGAGTTCTACCATTACTATGCAAATAGCTTCCCACCAAGCGTTGTAGTTGTGCCCTCACCACCGATGTCCATCTCATGGTTTTCCTCCTCTCTCCACACCACCACCTTGGCTCGGTGCCATCTAGCAGAAAGTCTGGTACAAATGCTTCAACTCCCACTGCTAAAAAAACTCGCGCTTGTGGTGGTTGATCTGTCGGAGGCCTCACTGCACGGCATCATCCACTCCTGCTGCCCTGCCCTGGAGTGCTTGCTGCTTATTTTTGGAAAAGAAATCCGTATGCGTTGTCTCCAAATAAAGTCGCCTCACCTTGTAAGCATTGGAATTTGCTTTAAAGGAGAGGAGCTCATCATCAAAGATGCCCCTTCACTCCAAAGGTTGCTCCTTGATTGTTGGTGTGCACCTTCGCAAATAACCGTGGTCTCTGCACCTAAACCTAAGACCTTGGGTGTAATTCCTAATCCGCTTGAAGGTTACAAGATAGTGGTTGGCTCCACACTTATTCAGGTACTGTATATTATCATCAATACTTTTGTAATCATAAGCTGCATTTTTTTATTTCTGCAGATAAGTTTTATATCATCAAAACTTTTGTAATCATAAGCTGCATTTTTCGTTTGTGCGCATAAGTTTTATATCATCTTGGAGTACACTTTTGGTACTAATATTATGTTCTATGTTCAATGAAGAGTTTGTCCATGGATACCCTATCGATGTGCTGGATTCTGTCAAGGCCTTACATATCAGTATGTGGTGTTTTGATCTGAACACAATTATCGGCTTGCTATTATGCTTTCCATGTTTGGAGAATTTGGAGGAAGACCGGTGATGATTTTAAGCACACTAAAAGCCCATATATAATTTACTAGAATTAACCGTTCAACCGTCGCTTTTTTGACATACTCTTTATTTAGACATTAACTGTTTTCATTCTTCATGTCTATTTGCACTACTGCAAGATGCTGCTAACGCGACACTATGATCGGAAACCCTTCGACGAAACTGTGTGCGATGCAATAATCGCAAACGATGGTGTAAAAAACCCGTCAAAAAAGGTGCAAAACATTTGTGACGACGGATGCATCAAACACGGTTCAGGTTTTAGTTGCGTGTGTGATGCACGACATACGGTTCAGTTCAATGAACTGTTGTGATGAGGAAGAAGAACAAAAACGAGTAGCCAGATGAAGGCGTGTGCGATATAAGACATACAGTTCGATCGGATTAACTGTTTGTGATGAGGCGGAACAACAAAAATGACAGCTATGTAAAGGTGTGTGCGATTGAGGGCATACGCTTTAGAAGGATTAACTGTTTGCGATTAGGCAACAGAACAGAAACAGTCAGCCACATCAAAGGTGTGTGCAATTGATGGCATACACTTCACAAAAATGAACTGTTTGCGATTAGCCACAACAAAAAGAAACAATTAGACAGATCAACGTGTGTGTGCTAGATGGGCACACATTCTAATTAAAAGAAGCATGCGCGATGGTAATAACGAGCGCGCACCATTCTTGGAACAACACATGTGCTGACATTGCCTATTGCGATGCACCAAACGCCACGTACGCGGCCGAGAAAGCGTGCCCATGTTATGCCGTCCGGGAATAGTGCCGCACTTAGAAATTATAGAACCGTCAATAAATTTTGAGCCTGCATCCCATCACATTCCAAATTGCAAACCTGTTCACACCGATCAAAACCTAAACGGTTTCCCACTTAGGAGCGTATTAGTACTCGGTTATAAATACTACTACTCCAAGATGACTGCACATTCCTCCTCAACTCCTCATCCACAAAAAAAAACAAGTCATTCATCATCGTTCCCTTTCGTCTGCCATGGCCAGCATGAGTTCTGGGTCGAGAAATTGCCACCAGGGAGAGGCAAACATGGAAGCGGAAGCACGAGAGATGTCCCGCCTTGCCGCGAAAGTAGCCGACATGTCCCGCTGCGCAGCCCTAGCAGCACAGAGGTCCCGCCGCACCACCGAAGCAGCACGGAGGTCCGCTGCGCCGTCGATGCAGCAGACTGGTGCGGCCGCGCCGCGGAAGCAGCAGAGATGTCTGGCCGCGCCGCGGAAGCAGCCGAGATGTCTGGCCGCGCCGCGGAAGCAGCAGAGATGTCCTCCCGCGCCGCATCGGCCTGGGAAAATGTCTCACGGGCAGGCAAGGACTCTTACAGGCGCATGCATGCGATCGTCCATAGCCAGATGGATCAGATCTCTGGCTGGGCGAGGTTGCAGGACGACATAAAAGCCTTGTTTGAACAGGCTACCGGCATCATCCAACAACTAAGGAAGAGCAATGATAAGCTCCAGGCCGAGCGCGACCTATTGAGGGTGAAGATTGTCGAAAGTGCAGAGCAGAAGGAGGAGACCACTGCCTTGTCGAAGAGGACCAGCGTCATCATCGAGAAACTTATTGACGGGAATGTTGTGCTGCGCATGAAGCACAAAAGGCTGGTGGAGGAATTCGTGGATCCTCTCAAGAAGCACACTGAGGACAGGAAAGAGCTCATCACCGCTCACTGCAGAGACTAGTTCCCGCAACCTGCAGCAACGCATCAAGAAAGTAGAGATCAGTGAGCCAGATCGTTGTCTTCCTTCTTCTTTTGCCCTTGTGTATTTCGGGCATTGCCGCATGTGGCTTTTTAAATTATGTTCCTAAATATGCAAGACAATTATTACCCACTGTCATCGTCCTATATTCATCATGCTTGCTATAAGTCACAGTCGATGCTATATAGGTCCGTCGGATCTTACATCAAGATCTGTGCAAAACTTTCTCTTCAGATTTTTATTTTTCTCTCTTAAATCTCAGTCCAATGAGACATAGCCACGCCGTGAAATAGGGGCTCGGGCGCCATTAATGGAGACGTTGGGAGGGAGGTGCACCGTGGATAGAGGTCAAAGGGCTCTCCTCCCGATGAGCACGCGTAGGGGTCTGATCACACGCCTCCCGTACTCAAATAGCTACCCCGCGTGACACCTCCTAGCCAATAAAAAAAGGGATGCGTAGCGGCACGTAATTGGTAAGTAGAACGCCCACAGTTTCAACAATAGTAGTGTTTCCGATTTGTAACATGACAACACTTGTTCCAAAATGACTTTGTTGATTTTTAATGTGTGTGCCTTTGCAAATCGAACAAAAAAATTACCACAACATGTTGGTGCCATGTCATGACACCATGCCAAGTTTCATGATTTTCAGGCATGTTTCGGATTCACATGAATTTAAAAATGAAGTTTCTCAATCTTTTCGGGCGAGCCACGACGCCCAGATGTTTGAATTTCATTCTCATTTCTTGCATGGGACCTAGAAATTCACCCAAGGACACATATGTGATTTTTCAACCAACTTTGGTGCACTGGAGCATGTGCTTGTAGTTCAAATTTGAATTATGCACATTAAATGCCCAGAAATTCAATTAATGTATAAAAAAGCCAAACAAACCCGGAATAATTCCCAAATTTAGCACGGTACTTCTATTTGGTCCAATCTGCCTGTGTAAACAAATTAAGATGACAGAAGGTAGTGTACGTATGTCATTTCGCAAACGAAGGTGACACGTTCCCTCTCAAAACCACGAGCCTTCTTGAGAGAAGCTCCGGTTTGCAAGAAGCTTATATCAAAGCTTGTCCCAATTCGGCCAAAAAAATTACCGCAGCATGTTGGTGCCATGTCATGACACCATGCCAAGTTTCGTGAATTTCAGGCGTGTTTCAGATTTACATGAATTAAAAAACCAAGTTTCTCAATCTTTCCGGCCGAGCCACGATGCCTAGATGTTTGAATTTCATTGCCATTTCTTGCATGGGACCTACAAATTCACCCAAGGACACACATGTGATTTTCCATCCAACTTTGGTGCACTGGAGCATGTGCTTGTAGTTCAAATTTGAATTATGCACATTAAATGCCCGGAAATTCAATTAATGTATAAAAAAGTCCAAACGAACCCGGAATAATTCCAAAATTTATCATGATACTTCTATTTGGTCTAATCTACCCGTGTAAAAAAATTAAGGCGGGAGAAGGCAGTGTACGTATGTCATTTCGCACATGGAGGTGACACGTTCCCTCTCGGAACCGTGAGCCTTCTTGAGAGAAGCTCCGGTTTGCAAGAAGCTTATACAAAAGATTGTCCCAATTCGGCCAAAATATTTATCGCAACATGTTGGTGCCATGTCATGACACCATGCCAAGTTTCATGATTTTCAGATGTGTTTTGGATTTACATGAATTAAAAACCAAGTTTCTCAATCTTTCTAGCCGAGCCACGACGCCCAGATGTTTGAATTTCATTCCCATTTCTTGCATGGGACCTAGCAATTCACCCAACGACACACATGCCATTTTTCAACCAACTTTGGTGCACTAGAGCATGTGCTTGTAGTTGAAATTTGAATTATGCACATTAAATGACCAGAAATTCAATTAATGTATCAAAAACGCCAAATGAACTCGGAATATTTCCAAAATTTAGCACGATACTTCTATTTGGTCTAATCTACATGTGTAAAAAAATTAAGGCGGGAGAAGGCAGTGTACGTATGTCGTTTCACACACAGAGGTGACACGTTCCTCTCGGAACCACGAGCCTTCTTGAGAGAAGCTCCGGTTTGCAAGAAGCTTATACCAAAGCTTGTCCCAATTCGGCCAAAAAATTACCGCAGCATGTTGGTGCCATGTTATGACATCATGCCAAGTTTCATGATTTTCAGGCGTGTTTTGGATTTACATGAATTAAAAAACCAAGTTTCTCAATCTTTCCGGCCGAGCCACGACGCCCAGATGTTTGAATTTCATTCCCATTTCTTGCATGGGACCTAGAAATTCACCCAAAGACACACATGTGATTTTTCAACCAACTTTGGTGCATTGGAGCATGTGCTTGTAGTTCAAATTTGGATCATGCATATTAAATGATGAGAAAATCAATTAATGTATAAGAAAGTCCAAACCAACCCGGAGTAATTCCAAATTTTAACACAACACTCATATAGTTTTATGTTGCCTCTATAGAAAAATAAGGGGGGGGGAGGCAACGTATATCGTTTCGAACACAAAGGTGACACGTCCCCACTCGGGAACCATGAGTCTTCTCGAGAGAAGCTCCGGCTTGCAAGAAGCTTATACCAAAAACTTGTCCAAATGCGGCCAATTTTTTTACCACAACATGTCGATGCCATGAAATGACACCATGCTAAGTTTCATGATTTTTAGACAAGTTTTGAATTTCCATGAATTTAAAAACCTAGTTTCTCGATGTTCCTGACCGAGCCACGACCCCCAGATGTTTGAATTTCATTCCCATTTGTTGCATGGTACCTATAAATTCACCCAAAGATACATATGTGATTTTTCAACAAACTTTGGGGCACTAGAGCATGTGCTTGTAGTTCAAATTTGAATTATGCACATTAAATGTCGAGAAACTCAATGAATACATAAAAATGCCAAACAACCCGAAATAATTCCAAATTTAAACATGACACTCATGTAGTTGCATGTTCACTGTACATAAATGTTCTAGAAATTCAAACACCATCCTTTCCCTCTGTAACACCATTTTGTCTTTCAAAACATAATAAAAAAATCAGGTATACCACAAACAGTTTACTAGAAAGAATCGTGTGGGATGCAATATAAAATATCTTGGCGCACCATCTTGTTTGGCTTACGCAAGAAGCTTCGTCATTTACAGTCCACCACCCCCGCTTTAACCACACTTGTGCGCCAGTTTCTCGCGGCACCGAGCGAATTTTTTTTGCCACCGCAGAAATATCTACCTCCCCGCCCCCTCCCTCCCACCAAAAGCCACATTTCCACTGTTCCTCCTTGCTTTCCAAGTTCAAACCTTCACTGCTGCTTGCTGGCAGCTCAGCCTCCTCGCCAGCGATCCTTCTTCTTGCAGCGCTGCCTCCTCATTAGCTACCCTTCTTCTTGCAACGCCGCCTCCTCGCTGGCGACCCTTCTTCTTGGAGCGCCGACTCCTCGCCGGCGACCCTTCTTCTTGCTGCGCGGCCTCCTCATCGCTGACCCATCTTCTTGCTGCGTAGCCTTGTCGATATGGTCAGGTAATCCACACCCCACCCACACCATCCTCGTCGTTTCCCGTCCCACATGCCCCGACCGACGGCGCAACACCTTCCGCCGAAATCACTGTCCCCCTCCTCCAATTAAGCGCCGCCGACAACCATTTTGCACGCAGTATAACATGGAGCTCAGTAGCATCTGGCAGCGGAGAGGCAAATCGCGGCTGCATGCACGCACGAGGTCGCTATGGCTACCATGCGTGTCGACCGCTAGATCTTGGAGGAGCACCTCATCTTCAAGGCAACCGTCGACACCGCCACACAGTTGTCTACTTTAAAATATAGTTCATGCTGTTTTCTCAAGGCCACCGCCAATGCCTTCTATTGATTTGTCCTCTGTAATGTTAATATGCAATCTGATGTTCAGTTTATAGTTTGTCCTCTGAAATGTAATGTTCAGTTAACACTTTGGTCCTTTGAAATGTAATGTCCAGTTAACAATTTGGTCCAACAATAGCTGCATTTCGTAGTAGTGTTCTCAAGCATTCTTTGTTTTGTTAACTGTCTTATCTTCTAGTACATGTTTCTATTCTGCAATGTCGTGCTTAGTTAGCTATTTTGGTTCATTTGGTTTGCTGTCCATTTAACTGTTTGGTTCAGTTCTGCAATTTGATTTTCATTTGCCGGGGGTACAATTTTGTATTGTTACGCATGTGAAAATAAATCGAATTTGGCTATACTCAATACATATTCTACTGATAGTATGACAACTCTCAGTTAACCTGATCAAGATCTTCCTTATGTGTGTTGCAGGGAAACAATGGGAGACACTGCGCTTACCATTGAGGTTTGTTCAAGCATGGTCCTTTGGATAATAGCACATTATTGTGCAGTTGTAGGAATCATTCTAATATTTAGGTTTCTTACAATTTGGTCTTGCACATGTAGGTCCTGCTATCAGAGGCTTAGACCCACTGTTCAACCCATTTTGCATATGGGGAAATGAGATGTCCATGAATATCAGTCAAGTTAAGAAACTCAGAAAGATTGTTAGGATGAAGAAACTTGCGAAGAATAACAACAAGATCTTTGTTTGCACAATGAAGAAGACATCAGTCAACTATAGGATGGTACTAACTATTTTACCTTGTTTTTACCCCTTGCACCATTAGTCAACTATAGGATGGTACTAACTATTTTACCTTGTTTTTACCCCTTGCACCATCAGTCAACTATAGGATGGTACTAACTCTTTTACCTTGTTTGCATATCTTTGTTTTCAGTACTTTTCAAAGCAGTTCATCGATGATTACCTCTCAAACCACCTGCATGGTCAAGAGGCGAGGAAGGTATTCATTCAACACCCGCGGTACAATATTGAAGTCTTGTTGAAGAGGACGAAGGTTGGGCGGGCAATTATCCATAGCCACTGGCATAAAGTTGCAAGGACATTCAACATCACTGAAGGCTCAACATTTGCCTTCTACTTCTGCAGTTCCCCAAATGAGATTCATCTGTCTATTTACCATGTATGATGCTACTTTCCACAGGTTTTTGATGTTGCATGTGAAACTTGGTGCTGTTGTGTAATGGGGGAACTGAGTGCCGAAGCTATATGATGTAATTCAATTATGAAATCCTGGTTGCTGTTATACGGATATGAAATATCTGGTGTGTTTTTATAAGAAATATCAGTTTGATTAGTACATGGGCTAATTACCCTGCTTATGGTGGTTTTCTATTGCAGACGGCTACTCAGGCCACACCGTGGGTGATGAGCTCAAATAACACACATAGTTTCTAGAAAGTAGGCGTGTTCAATCAAGTAACAATCACACACGGCTTCCGGCAAAAAAACTTTGTGTGATATACATACGAGCGGGGATGTTTTTTTGGGATTCACCGTGTGGGATGTACATACAAACAGAAATAATTAGGTTTCGATGCCCCGCCAGATCGCACACAAACTCATTTTGCCCCAGCGAGTGTGCCAGGAGGGCCTATCCCCGACGGTTTCTGGGTCGTGTGGGAAGGACCCCCCTATCGCCCACACTCACTTGGCGAAGGTTCCAAACGCCATCACAGAAAGGGGTTAAAAACCGTTTGTATAGCAGGCCTCTACACCAGTGTTAGGCAAAAGCACATGGACAAAAAAGGTATAACCAATCAGTGGCATAAGAAGCACCAGGATTTTTCTAGTTCTCATGACATTCGTTTGAGGACAATAACGCTGGAAGGATATGCATCCAACCATGCAAACACTAGCTTTGTCACATTCTTCTTGTTGAATGCGAGGGTACTATTATCCGTGAGGATTAAGGTTTTTAACAAAAACTTTCTCATGGATGGACACGTTGAACAACATAAAAAGAAGTTTCAGGTGGACAAAAGGGCTTCTGAACATGCTCGGACTCTATTTACAACAACTTGTCTTCATGTACTAGCAGATTTGTGGCCCAAGATCTTGATTTTATGGATCAAACTGATCCATTTGATTGTGACTGCCGAAAACTTTGGTTGTGTTAGATGTTATTGTTCTGTTCAATCTAGATTTTGTGTAAACCTGATAAACAATTAATCATCGTGCTTTTGTACCTTCTGTAAGCTGGAGTTAGATATTGCTGCCATTTTCAACTCGGCTTTGACCCATATTTTCTTTCATACAAACTGGAGCTTCTATCAGGAAGCCTCATAGTTCCAGGAGGGAACTTGGTCACCTGATCTGTGTGCGAAATGGCATACACTGTCTCTTCCCGCCTTGATTTATTTTATAGAGAAACATGCAACTATGCTAAAAAATATGAAATTATTCATGGTTTGTTTCGCCTTTTTATACATTGATTTTCCTAGGCATTTTTAACAAATAGCCACCATGTTATTATTGCAAACGGTCGTATTAGTCCAACCATGGGCATTCAACTAACCATTTACTACCGCGGACAGCTGTTTGATTAGACGGGACGAATGCGAGTAGTCCGCCGCGCACACTCACCGTACCAGGAAGCGAGCCGCAAGTGTTGAGTATATTGATTATTAGGAAAGACGAGATAGACTAAGATTTGTTCTGGCTTATCTTGTACGCCAAGTTGATCATTGTACTCCTATATATATGCCCACGAGGCTCAAGTAATACTATAATGGTTCTACCAATCCCTCTATCCCTTCTAACATGGTATCAGCCTAATATCGTTCCAAACTGTAGCCACCATCGCTTCCGCACCGCGCCGCCCTCAGGGCGGTCGATCTTCATGATCGCCGCCGGCGGCTGCGCCGCCCGTACCTAGGGTTCGTTCGCCGGTTGTGTTGACTGGCTGCCCTAGAGAATCATTTTTTCTGATCCTTTGATCCGGATTTTTCTCTCTATCTCCGCGTCTTGATCGGCGTTTCTTTTGGTTTTTTCGATATACGATCGGTTTGTGTCGCCCACTACCGCCATCAACCTCGTGTTCATATACTTCAACTTCGACATGGAATACACGGTCTGCTCCGCGGGGCACCACCCTGTCCGCCTCCACCCAGATAGATTGTTGCATTGTGCGCCAAGCTGCAACGCGTCAGTGCGCTAGTGTGATGCTACTCGTGTGGTCCTACGCTGGCCATCGTCTGGCGCTAGGTGCCCCGGCCTAAAGCCGCCCACGCATACTAGATGGTTGCTCGCGCACCAACACTGGTGGCGGCCGCTAAACTTTGGGCCACCAGGCCACGCTGATACGCGTCGCAGGCCCGGATGACACATGTGTGCATGTAGGTCTTGGTTAACCATGCATATAGCTGTTGGGAAACGTATCATGCAATTTCAAGAAATTTGCTATGCTCGCGCAAGATCTATCTCGAAGATGCATAGCAATGAGAGGGGGAGAGTGTGTCCACGTACCCTCGTAGACCGAAAGCGGAAGCATTAACTTAACGCGGTTGATGTAGTCGAACGTCTTCTCAAATCAACCAATCAAGTACCGAGCGTACGACACCTTCGAGTTCTGCACACGTTCAGCTTGATGACGTCCCTCAAACTCTTGATCCAGCAGAGTGTCAATGGAGTCGATGAGTTCCGTCAGCACGACGGTGTGATGACAGTGTTGGTGATGTGATCCGCGCAGGGCTTCGCCTAAGCACTACGATGATACTATCGGAGGAGTAAACGGTGGAGGGTGAGGGAGTTCTGGATTAGGGGGTCCTCGGACAGCCGTACTATATACTTTGGCCGGACTGTTGGACTATGAAGATACAAGATTGAAGACTTCGTCCCGCGTCTAGGTGGGACTCTCCTTTGCATGGAAGGCAAGCTTGGCAATTCGGATATGTAGATATCCTTCTCTGTAATCGACTCTGTGTAACCCTAGCCCCCTCTGGTGTCTATATAGACCGGAGGGTTTAGTCCGTAGGACAACAACAATCATAATCATAGGCTAGCTTCTAGGGTTTAGCCTCTACAATCTCGTGGTAGACCAGCTCTTGTAAAACTCATATAATCAAGATCAATCAAGCAGGAAATAGGGTATTACCTCCATCGAGAGGGCCTGAACCTGGGTAAACATTGTGTCCGCCGCCTCCTGTTACCATTAGCCTTAGACGCACAGTTCGGGACCCCCTACCCGAGATCCGCCGGTTTTGACACCGACATTGGTGCTTTCATTGAGAGTTCCACTGTGCCGTCACGGTAAGGCTTGATGGTCCGCCTTGTTGTCAAGGACAACATCACCTCTGGGAGCCCTGGCTATAGGCCAAACTCTCCGACTAGGCGGCTTCGTCATGACCGCCCTTCCGGCCGTAGTGCCGACGATGACTTCTCGGGTCATCAAAAACAGCCTCCACGTCAGCTCGGAATTCACCGAGCAGATGGATCCAATGGAGCTCTCCTCCTTGAACAAGCTCTTGGATCGCATCGCCACACCGGGAGTCGCTATGGACTATGATCGGATCAGGCTTAAATCCGACCAAAGGGAGACTAACTCTCTGCCGGTCACCCATCAGATAGCGGTGGTGGAGGAGCAATGCAGCGATTCTTCCTCTATTCTGAGGACGAACTATGTCTGGATTCCCGAGCTCTCCAAGCCAGATACCCGTCTACGGGAGGACATGGCCCAAGCTCCGAACCTAGAATCGGACAGCGGGCCAGAAAAATCGGGCAACATCCCGGAGCCCGAACTGCCAAACTCGGAAGCTCCTCTGCCCCTAGGTCTCAGATCGGGTCAGGGTTTGGACCTAAATCTACCCACCCACCCAGACACAAGTGATCTTTCCCACATTAGACAAGAGCCCCAAGAGGCAGTACATCACTTTTGGGCCAGATTCCTCCTTGTAATGAGCAATGTCAAGGACTGTCGCGAGGAAGATGCAATTTCATTCTTTTACAAAAATTGCACGAACAGGGGAATCCTCAACGCCATAAGTCGCCGTGACATAGCACACTTCACTGACTTGGTGGCCATAGTACAGAAGTACTGTGCGATGGAAAGCGCCTGGAAAACCCAAACAAAATTCTGGGATCCTCCGGCTCTCATTAAACCCCTCGTCCAAACTAAAAGGGTGCACTCTCGCAAGTCACCCGATCCAATTATAAAGAAACCAAAGCCCACTACAGGGCGTGGAACCGTATTGGAGGGATGGCTCAATGGGCCATGCAAAATTCACAGTACAACGGATACCATACCAACACACTACCTCAGAGCATGTTGGATACTCCGGCAGGTGGCCAAGAGTGGCAAGCATGTCCTCATTAACAATACCGCAGAGCACCATCCCGCAGAAAATAACAATATAGTATTGACAGTCTTCAAGACTTTCGCCTCAAATAATAGGCGCAAGCAAGCAGTCCGCAGCCTCACCAAAGTCTGTCATGTTGCAGCAATAAATCCATGGAACGACACGGCCATAACCTTCAATGCCAGTGGCGAACCTCAGCTCCGAACAGTCCAAGCACCAGCCGCTTTGGTCCTTAGTCCCATTGTGGACGGCTTCCGGCTTACTAAAGTGCTCATGGACGGCGGCAGCGGATTAAACCTCATCTACAAGGAAACTCTTAACAAAATGGAAATAGACAAGAGCCGCATTGAGCAAAGCAGCACGACCTTCAAAGGAATCATCCCTAGTCGGGAGGCACGATGCGCGGGAAAAATCACACAAGATGTGGTATTCGGCATGCCGGAGAATTATAGGTCAGAAGAAATCACATTCCAAGTGGCCCCATTCAGTAGCGGATACCACGCCCTTTTAGGGCGGGATGCATTCATGAGCTTCCAAGCTATACCCCATTACGGGTACATTAAGCTCAAGATGCCCGGGCCCAATGGAATCATCACTCTAGCTAGTGATCCGGATGTAGCACTCCGCACCGAAAATAAAACCGCCGCACTGGCCCTTGAGGCATTATCCGAAGCCCTCGTGGCCGAAGAACTAACTGCGCTGCGCTCCATAGTGGACAGGGATGCCGTGATACTCGACAAACGACCCAAGTCCACCTCTTTCAAACCAGCAGACAAAATAGTCAAATTCCAGGTCCACCCAACAGTCCCTACAAAAATAGCATCCATCGGGGCACAGATGAACCCCACAATAGACGCCGCACTGCGAGAGTTCCTGTGTGAGAATTGGGACATCTTCGCCTGACATCTTTCAGACATGCCAGGTATCCATGTAGGCTGGCCGAGCATAGCCTAAACATACTGAAGGGATACAAGCCGGTCAAGCAGACTCTTCGGCGCTTTTCAGAACCTAAGCAACAAGCCATGGGAGAAGAGCTAGCCAAGTTACTCGAGGGCGGATTCATAAGAGAAATAAAACATCCGGACTGGCTAGCAAACCTGGTGATTGTACCAAAGAAGGACCAATCCTGGCGCCTATGTGTCGATTTCAAGGACCTCAATAAGGCTTGCCCCAAGGATCCCTTCTCCCTCCCCCACATCGATCAAATCATCAATGCTACCGCAGGACACGACTCATTGTGCTTCCTCGACGCATACTCTGGATACCATCAAATTAGGATGGCGGAGTCCGATCAAGCCGCAACGGCATTCATCACACCATACGACCCATTCTGTTTTAACACCATGCCTTTCAGGCTCAAAAACGCCGGTGCAACCTATCAACGCATGATTCAGACATGCCTGGAAAAACAAATCGGCAAAATAGTGGAGGCATACATAGACGATGTGGTCATCAAAACCAGACACATTGAATCTTTAATAGACGACTTGAGGCTTATGTTCGACAATCTCCGAACATGTGACATCAAGCTCAACCCGGAAAAATGCGTTTTCGGTGTGCCTGCCGGAAAGCTCTTGGGCTTCATCGTTTCCAATAGAGGAATTGAAGCAAATCCGGCTAAAATCCGAGATCTGTCACAGTTGGCTACCCCAACAGACCTCAAGCAAATCCAGAAATTAACTGGATGCGTGGCTGCCCTAAGCCGCTTTATCTCCCGATTGGGAGAAAAGGCACTACCTCTTTATCGCCTTGTTCGATGCACCGAACACTTCGAGTGGAAGTACGCGGCTACGGCCGGAATGGAAGAAATAAAGGCCCTCTTGGCTAGCAATCCAATCCTGGCCGCGCCAAATATCGGCGAACCCATGCTGTTATATATAGCTGCAACACACCAGGTTGTAAGCACAGTGCTCGCCGTCGAACGAGAGATGGACGGACATAAGTTCCTGCTTCAAAAGCCAATATACTACGTATCCACTGTCCTTACTACATGCAAGTCACGGTACCCACATTATCAAAAGATAGCATACGCTGTCTTCATGGCATCCCGGAAACTACGACACTACTTTCAAGAGTGTTCAATCACGGTGGCCTCTGAAGTACCACTAAACGATATAATAAATAACCACGATGCCACAGGCCGGATTGCTAAGTGGGCTATCGAGCTCCTCCCGTTCGACATCATATACAAACCATGACGAGCCATTAAATCACAAGTACTGGCTGACTTTGTTGCCGAATGGACAGAAGCCGAACTCCCTAAAGAGTACGGCGCGTACTCCAATTAGATCATGCACTTTGACGGTTCTAAGATGCTGGCTCGTCTGGGAGCAGGCGTCGTCCTGACACCCCCCCCAGAGATACAGTCGAATATGTACTCCAAATATTATACACAAACTCCAACAATGCAGCCGAATACGAGGCTCTGTTGCATGGCCTTCGGATGGCAGTCTCCATGGGCATTCAACTCCTAGAAGTGCATGGGGATTCGAACCTCGCAATATCTCAAATAAATGGAGACTTTGGCGCCAAGGACCCAAAAATGGCGGCTTACCGCAATGCCGTCCTCAAAATGCCAGCTCGGTTCAAGGGGCTCGAATTCCACCATGTGGTCCGAGAAAACAATCAAGTGGCGGATATCCTCGCCCGCATCGGCGCTAAGCGCGACCCCGTCCCACCTAATATCTTCTTGGAAAGGCTGTTCAAGCCGTCCGTGGTGCGGGAAGGTGATACGTCCATTTTGCATCATGCTTTTATGTCGATATTTATTGCATTATGGGCTGTTATTTCACGTTATGTCACAATACTTATGGCTATTCTCTCTTATTTTACAAGGTTTACATGAAGAGGGAGAATGCCGGCAGCTGGAATTCTGGGCTGGAAAAGGAGCAAATATTGAAGGACTATTCTGCGCAACTCCAAAAGTCCTGAAACTCCACGGAATACCTTAGAATAAATAAAGAAAAATCGTCGCCAAAGATGAAGGCCAGGGGGCCCACACCCTGCTCACGAGGGTGGGGGCGCGCCCCCCTGGGCGCGCCCCCCTACCTCGTGGGCCCCCTGGTGGCTCTCCGACGCCCATCTTCTCCCATATGAAGTCTTTCGATGAGAAAAAAATAGAGAGAACCTTTCGGGACGAGACTCCGCCGCCACGAGGCGGAACCTTGGCGGAACCAATCTAGGGCTCCGGCAGAGCTGTTCTGCCGGGGACACTTCCCTCCGGGAGGGGGAAATCATCACCATCGTCATCACCAACGCTCCTCTCATCGGGAGAGGGCAATCTCCATCAACATCTTCACCAGCACCATCTCATCTCCAAACCCTAGTTCATCTCTTGTATCCAATTCTTGTCTCCAAGTCCGGGATTGGTGCTAGTAGGTTGCTAGTAGTGTTGATTACTCCTTGTAGTTGATGCTAGTTGGTTTATTTGGTGGAAGATCATATGTTCAGATCCTTTATGCACAATATTACCCCTCTGATTATGAACATGAATATGCTTTGTGAGTAGTTACGTTTGTTCCTGAGGACAAGGGAGAAGTCTTGCTATTAGTAGTCATGTGAATTTGGTATTCGTTCGATATTTTGATAAGATGTATGTTGTCTAACCTCTAGTGGTGTTATGTGAACGTCGACTACATAACACTTCACCATTATTTGGGCCTAGAGGAAGGCATTGGGAAGTAATAAGTAGATGATGGGTTGCTAGAGTGACAGAAGCTTAAACCCTAGTTTATGCGTTGCTTCGTAAGGGGCTGATTTGGATCCATATGTTTCATGCTATGGTTAGGTTTACCTTAATACTTTTGTTGTAGTTGCGGATGCTTGCAATAGAGGTTAATCATAAGTGGGATGCTTGTCCAAGTAAGGGCAGTACCCAAGCACCGGTCCACCCACATATCAAATTATCAAAGTACCGAACGCGAATCATATGAGCGTGATGAAAACTAGCTTGACGATATTCCCATGTGTCCTCGGGAGCGCTTTTCCTATTATAAGAGTTTGTCCAGGCTTGTCCTTTGCTACAAAAAGGATTGGGCCACCTTGCTGCACTTTATTTACTTTTGTTACTTGTTGCTCGTTACCATTTATCTTATCACAAAACTATCTGTTACCACTTATTTCAGTACTTGCAGAGAATACCTTGCTGAAAACCGCTTATCATTTCCTTCTGCTCCTCGTTGGGTTCGACACTCTTACTTATCAATAGGACCACGACAGATCCCCTATACTTGTGGGTTATCAAGACTCTTTTTTGGCGCCGTTGCCGGGGAGTGAAGCGACTTTGGTAGGTGGAATTTGGTAAGGAAAAATTTATTTAGTGTGCTGAAATTTTCTGTCACTTGTTACTATGGAAAGTAATTGTTTGAGGGGCTTGTTCGGGTATCTTCACCCCGTCCGTTGAGCCAAGAGTTGCTCCTCAACCTACTGAACCTACTGAACCTATTGAGAATGAAACTTCTTTTCAGATTCCTTCGGGTATGATGGAAAAACTGCTAGCTAACACTTTTGCAGGAGATGGAACAAAGCATCCTGACAAACATCTACGCTTTGTGGATGATATTTGTGGACTATTTAAGCTTGCAGGTGTACCCGATGATGCCGTTAAGAGGAAGGCTTTCCCTTTATCTTTGGAGGGAGACGCATTGACATGGTATAGGCTATGTGATGATACGAGATCATGGAACTATAAAAGATTGAAATTGGAATTTCATCAAAAGTATTACCCTATGCATCTTGTTCATCGTGATCGCAATTATATATATAATTTTTGGCCTCTCGAAGGAGAAAGCATTGCTCAAGCTTGGGGGAGGCTTAAATCAATGTTATATTCATGCCCCAATCATGAGCTCCCAAGAGAAGTAATTATTCAAAGTTTTTATGCTCGGCTTTCTGATAACAATCGCACCATGCTCGATACTTCTTGTGCTGGCTCTTTTATGATGAAGACTATTGAATTTAAATGGAATTTATTGGATAGAATTAAACGCAACTCTGAAGATTGGGACCTCGACGAAGGTAAGGAGTCAGGTATGACACCTAAGTTTGATTGTGTTAAATCTTTTATGGATACCGATATTTTCCGTAAGTTTAGCACTAAATATGGACTTGACTCTGAGATAGTAGCTTCTTTCTGTGAATCTTTTGCTACTTATGTTGATCTCCCCAAGGAGAAGTGGTTTAAATATCATCCTCCCATAGAAGTAAAAGTAGTTGCACCTATTAAAGTTGAAGAAAAGATTGTCACTTATAATGATCCTATTGTTCCTACTTCTTATGTTGAGAAACCTCCTTTCCCTGTTAGAATGAAGGATCATGCTAAAGCTTCAACTGTTGTTCGTAAAAGCAATACTAGGACTTATACACCTCCTGAGCAAGTCAAAGTAGAACCCAATATTGCTATTGTTAAAGATCTCTTGTCTGATAATATTGATGGGCATGTTATTCAATTCACTGGTGAAACTGCTAGAATTGCTAAACCCTGTGATAGAGATAAACATAGACCTGTGGTAGGCGTGCCTGTTATTTCTGTTAAAATAGGAGATCATTGTTATCATGGCTTGTGTGATATGGGTGCTAGTGCTAGTGTTATACCCATTGACTTATACAAAGAAATTATGCATGAGATTGCACCTGCTGAGTTAGAAGATATTGATGTTACAATTAAACTTGCCAATAGAGATACTATATCTCCAATGGGAATTGTTAGAGATGTTGAAGTCTTGTGTGGGAAAACCAAATATCCCGCTGATTTTCTTGTTCTTGGTTCTCCACAAGATAGCTTTTGTCCCATTATATTTGGTAGACCCTTCTTGCGTACCGTTAATGCTACGATAGATTGCAAAAAGAATGTTGTTACTGTTGGCTTGGATGATATGGTTCATGAGTTTAATTTCTCTAAATTTAGTAAACAACATCGTGAGGAAGAATTGCCTAGTAAGGATGAAATTATTGGTCTTGCTTCTATTGTTGTACCTCCTAGTGATCCTTTAGAACACTATTTGCTAGACCATGAAAATGATATGTTCATGAATGAAAGAAGGGAAATAGATGAAGTATTCTTTAAACAGGAACCTATTCTGCAACACAATTTGCCTGTTGAAATCCTAGGGGATCCTCCTCCACCCAAGGGTGATCCCGTGTTTGAGCTTAAACCGTTGCCTGATAATCTTAAATATGCTTATCTTGATGAAAAGAAAATATATCCTGTTATTATTAGCGCTAACCTTTCAGAGCATGAAGAAGAAAGATTATTGAAAACTCTGAAGAAGCATCGTGCCGCTATTGGATATACTCTGGATGATCTTAAGGGCATCAGTCCCACTCTATGTCAACATAAAATAAATTTGGAAGCTGATGCCAAACCAGTTTGTGATCCTCAACGACGTTTGAATCCTAAAATGAAAGAAGTGGTAAGAAAAGAAATACTCAAGCTTCTGGAGGCAGGTATAATTTATCCCGTTGCTGATAGTCAGTGGGTAAGTCCTGTCCATTGTGTCCCTAAGAAGGGAGGTATTACTGTTGTCCCTAATGATAAAGATGAATTGATTCCGCAAAGAATTATCACAGGTTATAGGATGGTAATTGATTTCCGCAAATTAAATAAGGCTACTAAGAAAGATCATTACCCCTTACCTTTTATTGATCAAATGCTAGAAAGACTATGCAAACATACACATTATTGCTTTCTAGATGGTTATTCTGGTTTTTCTCAAATACCTGTGTCGGCTAAAGATCAATCAAAGACTACTTTTACATGCCCTTTTGGTACTTTTGCTTATAGACGTATGCCTTTTGGTTTATGTAATGCACCTGCTACCTTTCAAAGATGCATGATGGCTATATTCTCTGACTTTTGCGAGAAAATTTGTGAGGTTTTCATGGACGACTTTTCCGTCTATGGTTCCTCTTTTGATGATTGCTTGAGCAATCTTGCTCGAGTTTTGCAGAGATGTGAAGAAACTAATCTTGTCTTGAATTGGGAAAAGTGCCACTTTATGGTTAATGAAGGTATTGTCTTGGGGCACAAAGTTTCTGAAAGAGGTATTGAAGTTGATAAAGCCAAGGTTGATGCTATTGAAAAGATGCCATGTCCCAAGGACATCAAAGGTATAAGAAGTTTCCTTGGTCACGCCGGATTTTATAGGAGGTTCATTAAGGACTTCTCAAAAATCTCTCGGCCTCTGACTAATTTATTACAAAAAGATGTACCATTTGTCTTTGATGATGATTGTGTAGAAGCATTTGAAATACTTAAGAAAGCATTAGTCTCTGCACCTGTTGTTCAGCCACCTGATTGGAATTTACCCTTTGAAATTATGTGTGATGCTAGTGATTATGCTGTAGGTGCTGTTCTAGGGCAAAGAGTTGATAAGAAATTGAATGTTATCCATTATGCTAGTAAGACTCTAGACAATGCTCAAAGAAATTATGCTACTACCGAAAAGGAACTTTTAGCGGTTGTATTTGCTTGTGATAAATTCAGACCCTATATTGTTGATTCTAGAGTAACTATTCATACAGATCATGCTGCTATTAAATATCTTATGGAAAAGAAAGATGCAAAACCTAGACTCATTAGATGGGTTCTCTTGCTCAAGAATTTGATTTACATATTGTTGATAGAAAAGGAGCTGAGAACCCCGTTGCAGACAACTTGTCTAGGCTAGAGAATGTTCTTGATGACCCACTACCTATTGATGATAGCTTTCCTGATGAGCAATTAAATGTCATAAGTACTTCTCGTAGCACTCCTTGGTATGCTAATTATGCTAATTATATTGTTACTAAATTTATACCGCCTAGCTTCACATACCAACAAAAGAAAAAGTTTTTCTATGACTTGCGACATTACTTTTGGGATGACCCACATCTTTATAAAGAAGGAGTAGATGGTGTTATTAGATGTTATGTACCTGAGCATGAACAGGAACAGATCCTACGCAAGTGTCACTTCGAAGCTTATGGAGGACATCACGCTGGAGATAGAACTGCACATAAGGTATTGCAATCCGGATTTTATTGGCCTACTCTCTTCAAGGATGCCCGTAAGTTTGTTTTATCATGCGATGAATGTCAAAGAATTGATAATATCAGTAGACGTCAAGAAATGCCTATGAATTATTCACTTGTTATTGAGCCATTTGATGTTTGGGGCTTTGATTATATGGGACCTTTTCCTGCCTCTAATAGTTACACTCATATTCTAGTTGCTATTGATTACGTTACTAAGTGGGTAGAAGCTATTCCAACTAGTAGTGCTGATCATAATACTTCTATTAAAATGCTTAAGGAAGTTATTTTTCCGAGGTTTGGAGTCCCTAGATACTTAATGACTGGTGGTGGTTCACACTTTATTCATGGTGCTTTCTGTAAGATGCTTGCTAAATACGATGTTAATCATAGGATTGCATCTCCATATCACCCGCAGTCTAGTGGTCAGGTAGAATTGAGCAATAGAGAGCTCAAATTAATTTTGCAAAAGACTGTCAATAGGTCTAGAAATAATTGGTCCAAAAAACTTGATGATGCATTATGGGCCTATAGAACTGCATATAAAAATCCTATGGGTATGTCTCCGTATAAGATGGTTTATGGAAAAGCATGTCATTTACCTCTCGAACTAGAACATAAGGCATATTGGGCTATTAAGGAGCTCAACTATGATTTCAAACTTGCCAGTGAGAAGAGGTTATTTGATATTAGCCCACTTGATGAATGGAGAACCCAAGCTTATGAAAATGCCAAGCTGTTTAAAGAAAAAGTCAAAAGATGGCATGACAAAAGGATACAAAAGCGTGAGTTTAATGTAGGTGATTATGTATTGCTATACAACTCTCGTTTAAGATTTTTTGCAGGAAAACTTCTCTCCAAATGGGAAGGTCCTTACGTTATCGAGGAGGTCTATCGTTCCGGTGCCATAAAAATCAACAACTTCGCAGGCACAAATCCGAAGGTGGTGAACGGTCAAAGAATCAAACACTATATCTCAGGTAATCCTATAAATGTTGAAACTAATGTTATTGAAACCGTAACCCCGGAGAAATACATAAGGGACACTTTCCAGAACGTTCCAGACTCCGGAAAGGAATAGGTATGTGATATGGTAAGTAAACCGACTCCAAAGCAATTTTTAAGGCAATATTTCTTCGTTTTGGAATATTTAGAAAAATAGAAAAATAAGTAGCAGTCCGGGGAGGACACGAGGCCTCCACGAGGGTGGAGGGCGCGCCCTACCCCCCTGGGCGCGCCCCCCTACCTCGTGAGCACCTCGTGTGCCCTCCGGACTCCGTTTCCTTGCACGATACGTATTTTGGTCGGTAAAAATTCATTATATATACTCCCGAAGGTTTTGACTCTCGTATCACGCAATTCTCCCCTGTTTTCATTTCGAGCTGTTTTTCTGACAGGTCTAGCTCATCATGACGACCCCAATTGCTTCCAAGGACAAGTTCTTCGAGAAGGTTATCAACCCTTACCTCGCGGAGGTGCTGCGACACCCCCAAACCATTGAGATGCATGATGGGTTGTTGCACATCCGCGATGTTGAGGGACCAAAGGGAACCGGAAGCATGGAGTTGAGGCTCGAAGCAATGGAGCAACATGTTTTCAAGTGCCAGGGGATGGTGGAGCGTGGAATCAACGCTACCCACAAGATGCTCGCGGAGTTCACCAACAACTATGAGCCGGATGCCAAGAAGACCGAGGAAGCCTTCTATAAGCTACATGAGAAGATCGAGCACCTCCAAGCCCAAATCTATGATCTACAAAACCAAAACTGTGAGTATGAATATAGATTCAAAAGGATGAGTTTGGCTGTAGATTTGAGGATTCCGGAGACTCGATCATCCTTCTATGATGGTGAGCCTATGCCATGGAAGGTGGACGACAAGATTGCATCATCATCATCATCACTTCCACCGCCAACAACAAGGAAGGAGACATAATCATGGGTATGGGCACTCCCCTTGGCAACTGCCAAGCTTGGGGGAGGTGCCCTGGTATCGTATCACCATCACAACTCCTATCTTTACCTTTTTGTTAGTTCGATCCTATTAGTAGTATCTTGATTTAGTAGAATAAAGTCATGGCATGATCTAGTTTTGAGTTTTGCTTTATGATCCTTCTTTGTAATCGAGTCCGTGAGCTATATAATTAAGATTAGTGTTGAGTCAAGGGCTTGAGTATTTTGCCATGATCTTGGGTGATTAGAAGAAAAAGAATAAAAAGAATCAAGAGTTCATATTGATCTTATTGAAAGTAATGACTTCACATAGAAAAAGTATGATGATTTAAAGTTGTTGGGAGTTGGAAAATATAGATTTGGTCATCGTTGCAATTAATAGGAAGTAATAAGGAAAGAGAGGTTTCACATATAGATATATTATCATTGACATCTTTTATGATTGGGAGCACTCATTAAAATATGACATGCTAAAGAGTTGAGGTTGTACAAGGAAGACAACATAATGAGTTATGTTTTCCTACATCTGAGATAAAGTATGTTGTCATGGTTCCTCTACCGTGTTGAGTTTGCCTTTCCCCCTCATGCTAGCCAATTCTCAGCACTAAGTAGAAATACTACTTGTGCTTCCAAATACCCTTAAACCAGTTTTGCCATGAGAGTCCACCATATCTACCTATGGATTGAGTAAGATCCTTCAAGTAAGTTGTCATCGGTGCAAGCAATAAAAATTTCTCTCTAAATATGCATTATTTATTAGTGAGGAGAAAATAAACTTTGCACGAACTTGTTGTGGACGCAATAAAAGCGACGGACTACATAATAAAGGTTCACATACAAGGGGCAATGTAAAGTGACGTTCTTTTGCATTAAGATTTTGTGCATCAACCCTAAACGCGCATGACAACCTCTGCTTCCCTCTGCGAAGGGCCTATCTTTTATTATTATCCTCTACCTTATGCAAGAGTCACGGTGATCTTCACCCTTCCTTTTTCATTTTATCCTTTGGCAAGCTCAGCATGTTGGAAAGAACATGATATATATATATATATATATATATATATATATATATATATATATATATAACTGGGTGTGGGGGAGCACGAATTATTGTTGTTGACATTACCCTTGAGGTAAAAAGTTGTGGGGCAAAACTATAAGCCCCTATCTTTCTCTGTGTCCGATTAAAACTCCGTAACCACAAGTATCGCGTGAGTGTTAGCAATTATGAATGACTAAGTGATAGTTGAGTATGTGGACTTGCTTTTAAGATCTGACATAGACTCTTTCCGATGTTATGATAAATTGCAATTGCTTCAACGACTGAGATTATAGCTGTTGGTGCCCAAATAGGTTTTTGATTCATATATTGGCTTTGTGAAAAGATCATCACTTGAACATAAGTAATCATATGACAAAATCTATATATGTTGCTGTTATGAAATAATCATGATGCCTTCATGTCCGTATTTTATTTTTATCGACGCCTCTACCTCTAAACATGAGGACATATTTATTGTTATCGGCTTTTCGCTTGAGGATAAGCGAGGTCTAAGCTTGGGGGAATTGATACGTCCATTTTGCATCATGCTTTTATGTCGATATTTATTGCATTATGGGCTGTTATTTCACGTTATGTCACAATACTTATGGCTGTTCTCTCTTATTTTACAAGGTTTACATGAAGAGGGAGAATGCCGTCACCTGGAATTCTGGGCTGGAAAAGGAGCAAATATTGGAGGACTATTCTGCGCAACTCCAAAAGTCCTAAAACTCCACGGAATACCTTATAATAATTAAAGAAAAATCGTTTCCAAAGATGAAGGCCAGGGGGCCCACACCCTGCTCACGAGGGTGGGGGACGCGCCCCCCTCGGCGCGCCCCATACCTCGTGGGCCCCCTGGTGGCTCTCCAACGCCCATCTTCTCCCATATGAAATCTTTCGATGAGAAAAAAATAGAAGAGAACCTTTCGGGACGAGAATCTGCCGCCACGAGGCGGAACCTTGGCGGAACCAATCTAGGGCTCCGGCAGAGCTGTTCTGCCGGGGACACTTCCCTCCGGGAGGGGGAAATCATCACCATCCTCATCATCAACGCTCCTCTCCTCGGGAGAGGGCAATCTCCATCAACATCTTCACCAACACCATCTCATCTCCAAACCCTAGTTCATCTCTTGTATCCAATTCTTGTCTCCAAGTCCGGGATTGGTGCTAGTAGGTTGCTAGTAGTGTTGATTACTCCTTGTAGTTGATGCTAGTTGGTTTATTTGGTGGAAGATCATATGTTCAGATCCTTTATGCACAATATTACCCCTCTATTATGAACATAAATATGCTTTGTGAGTAGTTACATTTGTTCCTGAGGACAAGGGAGAAGTCTTGCTATTAGTAGTCATGTGAATTTGGTATTCGTTCGATATTTTGATAAGATGTATGTTGTCTAACCTCTAGTTGTGTTATGTGAACGTCGACTACATAACACTTCACCATTCTTTGGGCCTAGAGGAAGGCATTGGGAAGTAATAAGTAGATGATGGGTTGCTAGAGTGACAGAAGCTTAAACCCTAGTTTATGCGTTGCTTCGTAAGGGGCTGATTTGGATCCATATGTTTCATGCTATGGTTAGGTTTACTTTAATACTTTTGTTGTAGTTGCAGATGCTTGCAATAGAGGTTAATCATAAGTGGGATTCTTGTCCAAGTAAGGGCAGTACCCAAGCACCGGTCCACCCACATATCAAATTATCAAAGTACCGAACGCGAATCATATGAGCGTGAGGAAAACTAGCTTGACGATATTCCCATGTGTCCTCGGGAGCGCTTTTCCTATTGTAAGAGTTTGTCCAGGCTTGTCCTTTGCTACAAAAAGGATTGGGCCACCTTGCTGCACTTTATTTACTTTTGTTACTTGTTGCTCGGTACCATTTATCTTATCACAAAACTATCTGTTACTACTTATTTCAGTACTTGCAGAGAATACCTTGCTGAAAACCGCTTATCATTTCCTTCCGCTCCTCATTGGGTTCGAAACTCTTACTTATCGAAAGGACTACGATAGATCCCCTATACTTGTGGGTCATAAAAAGGGGAGACCGGCAATAACAGTCCGGATACGACCACAACACCAGATCCTGAACACTCTGACGTAATCGGAGGCTCCGCCACTGAAATAACACCATCGGCCCACGTGATTATGGCTATCATCGCCCCGTGGACAGAACCCTTCTTGTCCTACCTAAATAGACAAGAACTCCCTGAGGACCAAAATGAGGCACGTTGCATTGTGCGGCGGTCAAAAGCCTACAAGGTTCACGAGGGAGAGCTTTATAAGAAAAGTGCTACCGGAGTACTCCAAAGGTGCATCTCCAAAGAAGAAGGACGGCAACTTTTGGCAGAATTCATGCTGGACTCGGCGGCCACCATGCCGCAGCTCGGGCCCTTGTAAGCAAGGCCTTCCATTCAGATTTCTACTGGCCGACAACCCGAGCAGACGCACAGGACCTCGTCCAACATTGCATCGATTGCCAGCTTTTTGCAAATCAAAGCCATATGCCACCTACCGCTCTTCAAACAATCCCCATAACTTGGCCCTTTGCGGTCTAGGGCTTGATATGGTTGGACCCCTTAAAGGAGGAACCCATAAGAAAAAAATATTTGTTGGTGATGGTGGATAAATTCACCAAATGGATAGAAGCCAAACCAGTTAAAACGGCCGAGTCCGGACCAGTGATAGACTTCATATCCGGGGTCGTACACCGTTAGGGTGTCCCCCACAGCATCATCACCGATAACGGCTCGAACTTCACAGCACGATTTGAAAACTTGGTGCGGCAACATGGGCATTAAGCTTGATTATGCCTCCGTCTATCACCCCCAAACAAACGGTCAAGTCGAATGAGCAAATGGTCTTATTATGAGCGTCACCAAACCTAGACTAGTGTGATCCTTGAAGGAATCAGATACACACTGGGTTGAGGAGCTCGACTCTGTACTATGGGGGCTTCGGACCACGCCGAATCGCACTATTGGATACACACCATTTTTATGGTGTACAGCGTAGAGGCGGTATTGCCCTGCGACATCATTCATGACTCACCTCGAGTGCGCATGTACGAAGAGAAAGAAGCCGAGCTTGATTGGTAGGACATTTTAGATGCCTTGGAGGAGGAGCCTGACATTGCAAAATCCCGCTCCACATTCTATCAGCAACAGGCTGGAAGGTATCAAAGCAGAGAAGTACGGGCCAAAACTTATAACGTTGGCGAACTCGTTCTACGCCTACCGGAGAAGAAAATGGACAAGCTCAAGCCCAAGTGGGAGGGTCCCTTCATCATCGACAAAGTTCTCACCGGTGGAGCATACCATCTGCGTGACGCATCTGACAATCAACTCGAGCCAAACCCATGGAACTCGGCCAGACTCCGAAGATTCTACGCCTAGTGCCGGACTCTGTGTTCGTCTCCTTACCTCCACTTTTTTTTATATATCCGCTTTCTTTCTTTCTTTCTTTCTTCCTTTTTATTTATGGCCTTAAAAGCTTAAAGTGTATCTTGACTACACAATCTTGACACGCCATGCATGCTCATTATACCTGGGGGCTTATTATACAGAATCTTAATATAATTATCTCCCAGGCTTTATGCCCACTACATATGTGTCGCTTCTCCATATGTACCTTTTTTCGCCATTATATGCATCGATATGACTTAAGTTTTGGCCAAGCTGGGTTGCCTCGCTTCTGTGTTTATGCCCTATGTTCCTGTTAGTTCGGCTAGGGCATAAGGGGAGCACCTCTGCGATTGTTACTGCTGGGTCAGCCGGATGTGTACCTCAGACTGGGTGAAGCCGAAAGCTAGCATTCTTAAGGGAATATTCGGTCGGTGAACAAAAGATGTTTCTTACCTATTGCAATACATGCCCCTAGATGTTTATATCCTGCATCTCTTTTCGCAGTTCGGACATGAACATTAATGCATGCGTACCCAGGGAAAGGAACCCTTAATGGAACTATTCTCCCTCGAAGATGTTTCTTACTATCCATGTAATATAACATAGCTAATTGGGTACTTGTCTGTTCAAGCACTTATGACCCCTAGGCCTGGTTTCCACGCGTACCCTGATTTTTACATAACTGAGCGGGTATTCGGATACACTCCGGACTGTTGGGTCCGGAGGTTGAAGCTAAAAGGTCCGCCATGACAAATGATTTACAATCCGGCTAGGGACAAAATATGTCATTTGAAGTATACAGTCACTTAGACTGACTAAATTCTTCTTCTATACCATCCAATAGGCTGTCTAGCCTACAATCGTGTTGGGAATACTTTGCGGCTAAACCTACCTGGTCATATACTAGACTAACGGGGATCCCTTTCCCATCCGACCCTACAGGTCCGACCTCGACCATGTGGTTCGGGTCAGCCTTGGTGTATCGCGTCTTCACCATGGCCCAGGCTTCCCTTGCACGTTGTCGGCAGGCCGATAACTTCCATAATTGGAAGCGCTGCCGCGCTCCCTTGAGCATCTCTACAAGCTCCCCGATACCTCCTAGCAGGGAGGCGGATGGCCAAAAGGCCTGGGCAGTGCCCTGCATCACCTGCCGAACTTGTTCGTGTAGTTGTGAGAGCTCTTGCAGAAGATTGCCTGCAGATCCGGGCATCTCCTCTTCGGGACGACCTGTCAGCATACCTACAGACATAACTCTGTTAGCCCGTTTCTTCACCGAACTCTATAAAGGTTTGTTCGAGCACTTACTAAAAATGCCGCGTCGAAGCCTCTTATTCTCCTTCACGGAGTCAGCAAGTTGGGCTCGAACATCTTTTAGTTCAACGCCCAGCCGGGTATGGGCATCCTGGAGATCATTTTTCTCTTGAATAACCCGTGTAAGCACGCGCTCGCCAGCCTCTAGCTTTCGTTGAGCATGTTGCTCATCCCCCGGTACGATCTCCGGATTACCTCCGGGATTGTCTGCAGAATCTATTGTTAGATTTGCATTCATGCCGAATACTAACTGGTACACGTCATTACATTCATTTCGATCAAGACAAGTATTACCATATGAGGCCTTCTTGGACTCCTCCATTCCGGCAACTATGGCCCGTAGCTGGGCTTTGCAGTCCCCTAGCTCTTGAGACAACTGGGTATTCTTCTCCGTAAGAACCTATGCATACAATGATCCTTAAATCACTTGTGTCAACTGTTTCAAGTCTCAGGGGCTACTGATATACATAATGATCAGATTTTCTTACGAGTATATCCTTTACATACTGGTGCGTGGCTCTGGCGAGGCCATCTTGAGCAGCTCGGATGTACGCGTCTCCTGAGTTGAAGGCATTGAACGCCTCTTCTGAGAAATTAGGGTCGCGGAGTACGGCCCAGCGACGCCTGTGTTTCATGGTGCTCTCCACTTCGGAATTCGTAGCGGACAGTCTATCCGCATCCTTTGTAGGAGGACCATCCGGTGTTGTCCCCACGTTAGCCTCTGCCCCTAAGTCCGGCTCTGGAGTCCGGCCGGTGGAGGCGTGGCCGGCAGGCTCTCCAGACACAGTCCGGCGAGCGTTTTTTCTGCCAGGAACCACGGACATTATTACATTTTAAAGACGATAATCACGGAGCAGGTTTTTTATCATACCTCTGCGACGGTGTCTCGGTCCTGACCGCCTTCCTTTTAAGCCTACCCGGCTTCGGTGCCCCTTGTTGGTGAGTCACCGCGGGTTCGGCATGGCGCCCCGATGGCCTTCCCTGTAAAACGCAATACATGCGTGGTGGGTAAGGTGCAAAGAAGGGATCCTTCTCGGAAGTTGGGACTCCCGTTTTACTTACATGCGATGCAGGGTGTAGGCCAGGGTAATCGGCTATGATGGCCACCAAGGCACCATCACAACTTAGCTGATAGAATGTCCTGTTGACGAGCTCCACAAATACGTCTGGATCTTCTTCGAGTCTGGGGTCGAGGGCCCGGTCAGGGTCCTCTGGCTATGGAGACGGGCTGTGGACCTCCCTCACAGCTTTTCGCAGTTCCTGCTATGAATTAGCAAGATAAATATTTGTGCTGAAGAATGCGGAAATGAACGGAGTTGAGTAAAAGATAGCAGCTCACCCAGCTTGGGGGGTTGTACATGGAAAATCCATGTCGTGGCTTAATATGGAGGAACTCTTCTTCTTCTTCTTTGTACAAATCAGACAGTATTTTCGCCAGAGGGTGCCGGAGTCCAGACCTTTACGACCGCAGCGGGTGGCATCGTCTTCTCCATTGAAGTGCCACATGGGTTTCTCCCGATGTTGAAGTGGCTGCACCCCCCGCATTATACATATTGACATGACCTCGATTATTGTCAGTCCTGATTTGGCCAGCGTTTTTATCCTGCCCATCTGGTAAAGGACCTCTCTGTTATCTTCCTCCTGGGGCCTCTGGGGGCGCCAGCTGTGGAGTTTCTTCAATGGGGCATTTGCAAACTCAGGAAGGCCCATCCGAATAGGGTCCGGAAGGGGGACGTCCTCCATATAAAACCACTCCGAAGGTCAGTCTTCGGATGTCTTATTCGGGGTACCGGACAGGTATCCGGTCCCAGTGATACGCCATATTTCGGCTCTGCCCACTTGATAGATTGACCCCTCTTGAGTGCGGGGGATGAGGCAGAATAGCCTCTTCCATAGCTCGAAATGAGCTTCGCAGCCCAGAAATAGCTCACAGAAGGCGACATAGCCTGCGATATGTAGTATGGAGGCAGGAGTGAAGTTATGCAGCTGGAGGCCATAGAACTCCAGGAGCCCGCGGAGGAACGGATGGCTTGGAAATCCGAGTCCCCTCAGCAAGTAAGGGACAAGGCATACCTGCTCCCCCTGGATGGGTTGGGAAAACTCTCTGCTTGCTCCGCGCCATTGTAAGTGGCAAGTCCGGCTCAGACGGGGACCATATATGCAGGCGGGAGAAACCCCTGGGTCTGCAAGTCCACCAATCGACCGTGGGGGACAGAACACTTCTCCCAATCGTTGGGCTTAGCGCTACGGGGGCGAGAGGAGGAGCTGCGGCGGCCGACCATGATGGAATGGCTTTTTCCGGGCGCGCTCTGATGGATACTCGCTGGGGGAAGATGTTGTCATTTGGATCTGAGGATCCCCGTCTCTTTAATAGATGATTTACTAATGTGGTCAGGGTGGTGAATGTAAAAATGCCCCGACTTCTTGCATTTGCTCGACACGTGGAGACTGCCATTATTAGGGTACAGAAGCCGAGGAGTGCAGCATTAATGGGTAGCCGGACACTGCCCGTTATAACATGTACTCAGGGATTTTGGAGAAGAACCCGCCTTGCAAGGCCGAAGATAATCTGCACGTCGGACTCATTGTCATTGAAGGCTGGTTCAGGGGCTACTGAGGGAGTCCTGGATTAGGGGGTCCTTGGACAGCCGAACCATATACTTTGGCCGGACTATTGGACTATGAAGATACAAGATTGAAGACTTCGTCCCGTGTCCGGGTGGGACTCTCCTTTGCGTGGAAGGCAAGCTTGGCAATTTGGATATGTAGATCTCCTTCTCTATAACCGACTCTGTGTAACCCTAGCCTCCTCCAGTGTCTATATAAACCAAAGGGTTTAGTCCGTAGGACAGCAACAATCATAATCATAGGCTAGCTTCTAGGGTTTAGCCTCTACGATCTCGTGGTAGATCAACTCTTGTAATACTCATATCATCAATATCAATCAAGCAGGAAGTAGGGTATTACCTCCATCGAGAGAGCTCGAACCTGGGTAAACATTGTGTCCCCCGCCTCCTGTTACCATTAGCCTTAGACGCACAGTTCGAGACCCCCTACCCGAGATCCACCAGTTTTGACACCGACAGAGGGGGGCACCACACACGGTTAAGACTGCCTTTGGGGTGCCCCCCGCCCCCGTATATAAAGGAGGGGAGGAGGAGGCCAGCCACCAAGGGGGCGCGCCAAGGGGGGGGAGTCCTACTAGGACTCCACTCCTAGTAGGATTCACTCCCTTTTTTCCTTCTCATGGAGGTGGAAAGAGGGAAGGAGAGGGAGAGGGGAAAAGGAAAGTGGGGCCACGCCCCCTTCCCCTTGTCCAGTTCGGATAGCCCATGGGGGGGGGGCGCCACCCCTTGTGGGCTCCCCTCTCTCTCCCCTATGGCCCATGTTGGCCCATTACTTCCCCGGGGGGGTTCCGGTAACCTCCAGGTACTCTGAAAACATCTGAAACTTCCCAAAACCATTCCAGTGTCTGAATGTAACCTTCCAATATATCAACCTTCACCTCTCAACCATTTTGACACTCCTCTTCATGTCCGTGATCTCATCCGGGACTCCGAACAACCTTTGGTCACCAAAACACATAACTCATATAATACCAATCATCATCGAACGTTAAGCGTGCGGACCCTACGGTTTCGAGAACTATGTAGACATGACCAAGACACCTCTTCGATCAATAACCAATAGTGGAACCTGGATGCTCATATTGGTTCCCACATATTCTACGAAGATCATTATCAGTCGAACTTCAATGTCAATATAGTTATTCCCTTTGTCATCGATATGTTACTTGCCCATGATTCGATCGTCGGTATCTTCATACCTAGTTCAATCTTGTTAGCGGCAAGTCTCTTTACTCGTTCCGTAGTGTATCATCCCGTAACTAATTCATTAGTCACATTGCTTGAAAGGCTTCATATGATGTGCATTACCAAGAGGGCCTAGAGATACCTCTCCGATACTCGGAGTGACAAATCACCTTCCGAGATACCTGTAGAGAATCTTTATGATCACCCATTTATGTTGTGATGTTTGATATCAGAGAAGACATTCCTCCGGTGTCCGGGAATTGCATAATCTCATAGTTGGAGGAATATATATTTGACACGAAGAAAGCAGTAGCAATAAACTGAACGATCAATATGCTAAGCTAACGGATGGGTCTTGTCCATCACATCATTCCACTAATGATGTGATCCTGTTATCAAATGACACCTCATGTCCATTGCTAGGAAACTTAACCATGTTTGATCAACGAGGTAGTCTAGGAGAGGCATACTAGGGACATGTTGTTTGTCTATGTATTCACACATGTATCAAGTTTCCGGTTAATACAATTCTAGCATGGATAATAAATATTTATCATGAATAACGAAATATAAAATAACAACTTTATTATTTCCTCTATTGCATATTTCCTTCAATAGCATCACACGCCGGTGTGTTGAGTGTTCATGCTACGTACGGCCGCGTGATGATATCCGTCCTCATCGCCCGTCATTGACTATGCACGGCACTTCACCGATCTAGCAATGGACTGCAGTTGTGTCGTCCTTCGGACCGCAACATCATCATTCTATGGTTCTTTCCGTGGCTGCATCAATCCACACATTGCATCTGCATTACCCCTTCGAGCCGTAGTGCCGTGGCCCGTAGTCCGTCGCCGTCATAGGTTGTCCGTTTCAGGTTGTTCCCATGGTTGCACCGACTCTCATGCTGCCACTGCATCGCCCCGTCGGGCCGTAGCGAGCGTGGCACGTGGTCCCTGCCACCGCCCCGTGGTTCTTTCCATGGCTGCACCGACCCGCCTGCTGCCACTACGTCATCCTTCGGGCCGTAGTGCCGCGGCCAATAGTCCACCGCCGCCCGAGGCCGCCCGCTTGAGGCCGTCTCCGTGGCTGCAATGACCCTCGCACTGCCGCTGCGTCGCCCCATCGGGCCGTAGAGAGCGTGGCACGCGGTCAATGCCGCCGCCCTGAGGTCTTCCTTGCCGTTTCCCCGACCCGCGCACTGCTGGTATGTCCCCCCTTCGGGTCATAGCGCCGTGGTGCACGGTCTACTCCGTCGTCCCTGCGCGTCGACTTCTATGTGGTATGCGTCATGCCACTTCCCTAGGCGCGGGAATGCCACCGTCCGCGCCGGTCCTGTTACGACTGTGTGGAGGGGTGTCCATCGGCTTGCTTTCGGATTCTTCTCCAGTCACACCGTCTGTGTTGCTACCATTGTGACCACGAGGGGATGTTGAGTATATTGATTATTAGGAAAGACGAGATAGACTAAGATTTGTTCTGGCTTGTATTGTACTCCAAGTTGATCATTATACTCCTATATATGTGCCCACGAGGCTCAAGCAATACAATAACGATTCTACCAATCCCTCTATACCTTCTAGCAGCAAGTGCTGCAATTTATTATTTGTTTTGGACTTTTGTTTTGGCCGCCTCGGGAAGGTACGTAGAACAGTCCTCCGCTCTCATCTACAAGCACCTTCGCCGAGGATTGTTGTCTCCTGCGAGATGAAGGACGAGCCGGCCAACAAGCAGGGCGGGTCGAGCCAGAACTGCAAGAGCCTCTGGCGGACATGGATTTCATTAGCAACCTCCCCAACGAGATGTTGGTAACCATCATATCCCACCTCCCCATCAAATCTGGCGTGCAAACCACTGTCCTCTCATGGTTGTGGCACCCCCTCTGGCACTCCACCCCCTAGACCTCATCATTGATGGTGAGTTCTGCAGCGGGGAGCGGCAATGCCTGGATGCATTGTCCCACGTCCTCTCCACACACCCTGGGCCAGTCAGACGCCTTGCTATTGGCAGGTTCAGTCCCCATTACAAGGCCAAACCCAGGTTTCACTATTGGTTCCTATCCCCAGCCCTGGATCAGCTCAAGGAGATCAATTTCATGCTGGACGTCCACGCTCGCCGCCGCCGTCCGCGCTCCTCGCGCCCATGCTGTGCTGCTACATACAAGAAGTGCATTTCCCCCGAATTGATGCCGCACACACTCTTCATCTCCCTAAACTTAACCGCCTTGAGCTCATGGCCATCCGCATCTCAAAGGAGGATTTGGAGCGCCTGCTCGTTGGATGTACAGTGCTCGAGTACCTTCGTCTTCAGGTGATGGATGGGTTCAGTAGCCTCCACATCACCTTGACGAATGTCCGTGCGATTTATGTGCATTGCTGGCGTTGCCCAAGGCTGTCAGTTGAGGTGTTTCACGATATGGTCATTGAGAATGCGCCTTTCCTCAAGAGATCGTATGTACTTGATAAATTAGGTCCATCGAGAATCAGGGTCATTCACACACCAAAATTGACAGTGTTGGGCTATTCGTGTGCTGAATTCAACAAACTTGTTAACGAATCATTATCCGTTCAGGTACAATAGTCTTCTTCTTCTCCTTCTTATATATCATTGGGCAACACATTTTATCTAATTTTTGTTGATCTATATGTTCACCTGTCATCCAGAAAATGATCCCCACAAGCTTGACTAGGCCTCTACTCGGCCTCTACGCACAGTGAAGATCTTGGCACAACAATCTGTCGGCCCCGATCTGGATGAAGTTGTTAGATTCCTTAGATGATTTCCTTGCACGAAGAAGCTATACATCAGGGTGATGCTCCTTTCCTGTTAATTGTTAACCACAATGGAGCTCAGTTTGTTGTTACTTTTACCCATGATTACAAAGACAAAAGTAGAAGGATTTCAATACATATATTTTTTGAGATGTTAACCATGAAAGATTGAAGGTGGCATTTCATTCTTTTCGTGTATTTTAGAAATCCTGCAAATCAAAGAGGCCCGAAGTGTTCAAATATATAGCTGGGCACTAATATGTCGTCTTCATTTACAGATACTAGCAGGCCCAAAAGTAGAAAGTGTTGGGGAATATAACAATCCCATTGAATGCCTTGATCTTCATCTCACATAAATTACTTTTAACAAGTACCGAGGCACCGCACCAGAAATTAAATTCGCCAGGTTCTTTATTGAGAAAGCAAGGTTGCTCAAGGTAATGAGGTTTGCCCTATATTTTTACTGCGCAGAAGTGAATGGATTGCTAAAGAGCGCAGGCGTCCACAGCTGAATGGAAAAGGCTCTGTAGAAGCTGAGTTTTAGTTTGTAACTTCATATGACAGATTATTCGGAAATCACTGTATAGAGCCTCTATATGACTTCTCGGTGGCTCATCCTTTCGTAGAAATAATGCATGAAAAAGATTCTGAAGAAGATGAATTTTATTTCTCAGGATAGTTTGAACCTTGTAATCTTTGAATTTTGGCCTTGTAATGCTGGAATCAAACCTTGCAATATTTATGGTATTTGTTATATAATGTAATTGGATGTTTAATTTGGTTTTGCAATCATGTCCTGTTATAAGTATATTTATGGTATTTGTAATTGGAGTATGTTGTTCTTTTGTAGATAGAGCATAGATGTTTTGCAAACAGAGCATATCACATTGCACGCGGACCACAGTAGGGAACCCGTCGGTGATGAATTGATCAATCATAGACGATTGTATACAGCAAGCGTTTGCCCATAACATATACGGCTTATTCCATCACAAACAGCTCAGATGGATCAACTGTATGCCACGTATCGCACAAGCAACTCTAATCTGAATCGTGCTTGATGTCTCTGCCATCGCTCGCATAGTTTGTCTTATTTGCCACGTATCACTGTGCCGGCCTCTGCTCGCGTCCCTCGGCATGCCCTGCTCGCATCCCTCGATGCGCTCTGCTCGCCATTAGGCATCGCGGCGCGCACTGCTCGCGTACCTACATGCGCTTGGCTTGTCGACAGCTTTTCCTTGCGTGTTCAACTGCTATATGCATATTTATGGTTGCTCGCCATGAGGCGGCTACAGAGTGCTCTGCTCGCGTCCCTCCGCGCATGCTCTGCCAGCGGTTGGGGCCGGCGCACGATCACATTGGGGCCCCCGTATGCATGCAGTTGCGCTGCGCGCATCGCCACCATGCAGTTACGTGCGGCACAATGGAGTTACGCATTGCAATTAGAACTGCCATCCGGGCATGCCGTTATTCCATCTTGTTCAACTTCCCCATTAATTACCGCGGCCATTATAACCTTAGTCTCTTCAACCTTTTGATCGCACCCCATAACACAACAAGCACACCCACGACGACACATAAAGAGAGGATATCTAGCGGCGCTCCAATGGAGTTCAACGAGCATAAAGTAGAGACCCATGTGAGATAGACAGATCTCTCGGTGGTTTACACCATTGACCCGGCCATGGTGGAAGACTACATCAACACCATGGAGTAGTTTCTTGCTCAAGACAAGTACAAGGTGGTTGGTGCTACTTCTTGAGATTGCGTTGATTTTTCCCTTGAAGAGGAAAGGGTTATGCATCAAGTAGAGATCAGTATTTCCCTCAATCAAGAACCAAGGTATCAGTCTAGTAGGAGGTACAAGCAAGTCCCCAATAAATGCACCTGCACAAACTAACAACCACTTGCACACAACACGAAAAAGGGGTTGTCAATCCCTTCACGGTCACTTGTAAGAGTGAGATCTAATAGAGATAGATATAAAATATAAGTAAAAGGTAAAACAAAGTAAATGTAAATAAATTGTAGCAAGGTATTTTTGGGTTTTTGGTTTTATACATCTGAAAATATATGATGAGAAATAGACCCGGGGGGCATAAGTTTCACTAGAGGCTTCTCTCTTGAAGAAAACACACGGTGCGTAAACAAATTACTGTTGATAAATTGATAGAAAAGCACAAAGTTATAATGATATCTAAGGCAATGATCATGAATATAGGCATCACGTCCGCGACAAGTAGACCGACTCCTGCCTACATCTACTGCTATTACTCGACACATCGACCGCTATCCAGCATGCATCTAGTGAATTAAGTTAACAAGAACGAAGTAACGCCTTAACCAAGATGACATGATGTAGAGGGATAGATCCAATCGATATGGTAAAACCCCCATCTTTTTATCCTTAATGGCAACAATACAAATACGTGCCTCGCTACCCCTACTGTCACTAGGTGAGGACACCACAAGATTGAACCCATCACAAAGCACCTCTCCCGTTGTAAGAAAGAACAATCTAGTTGGCCAAACCAAATCGATAGATCGAAGAGAAATACAAAGCTATTTTAATCATGCATAAAAGAGTTCAGTGAAGACTCAAATAATATTCATATATAATCTGATCATAAATCCACAATTCATCGGATCTCAACAAACACACCGCAATAGAAGATTACTGTCGGATTCAGGGCTCCGCAGACCCAAGAAGGTTCAAACTTTGGGGTGTGTGCGAAGATCTCAAACCAACGCAAGTCTCAAGCTTGCCACCCTATAGCCTAGCCACGTCGAGCTCACATGAGCGGGGAAGAAGATGAACATGGCAGTTTGCCTAGGTTCGGGCCACCTTGTGGTGTAAAACCCTACTCCTGCTTTGTGGTGGATTGGCCTCACGAGGAGGCTGAGGATGAACTAGTGTAGTGGTTTGAGAGGCCTCGCGAGGGCTCTGGTGGTGAGGATGGGATGGATCTAATCTGGGATCCCTCTCTATGGTGGTGGCTTGCTTATGTTTATAGTGGCCTTGGTCCTCTTCCATCAAAACTTAGGCGGGAAGGGATCCCACAATGACCAATTTGAAAGGGGATAAGAAGTACATCTAATCCTGACGAAAGGTGGTCTTCGCTTGCAAATATTCTGGTCATGACGGAGCGGTGGGCTTGGCGATGACATCCGTCCTGCCAAGCTCGTGGTTTTGGTCTTGTTGCACAGGAATGGAAACATTTGGGAGACTCCTCCGGAACCTACATCTGTCCTTGCTCCTTTATCACAGAAAGGGAAACTGCCTCATCTACGCCTGCTGGCGCTCGCCTAGCCATGGTCTTCATGCCTCACGTCATTGCAACCTCGTGAGGCTGGGTACATGCATAGAAATCTTTGGAGGTCTTGATGCCGTCTGCCTCGCAAGGCCGGGAGACCTCAGGAGGGTCTTGTCTTTGAGTCGTTGTAGCAGGGCCGTACCAGGTCATCAAGGGAGCCACGCCGTGGGCTGCAGGTAGGCAGGTCTGGGTACCTCCAATCCCAAAACGCCAATAGTAGCCCCCGGGCCCAAGGCGCGCTCGGTCTGGCTTTGAGGCAAAGCCAAAGAGGGAAGGTGAAGTGCCACGGGCCCCAAATCGCCTGTGGGCCAGGCTTGACGCGTGGTGCTCGAGGAGACGTGGATGCCTCCACTCGCCCATGCCGCTTCAGAAACTGCCCAGGCTGACAAAAGGCATGCGCACGCCGCAGAGCCATCATTGCCCACATTTGCCTTGCTCCTGACCCCCTTCTCCAGCCAAAAGCTTCTCCAGATCCAATCACAACTCCACCCCTCCTTCTCCTACTCCAACGCCGGTGACCCCTCGAATGGCGCCCGGGAAGCCAAAGCCCGCGGCCCAGGCCACGAGCTCCTCCTCTCTTGCGCCAGCACTTGGCGCGTTCTCCATCGCCGAGGTGGGGTATCTCGAACCCATGTTCCCGCAGACAATGACTAAAGACAACGAGTGAGGCGAGACTGTGATTTGGGCCGGTTCCGCCAAGAAGAGGACCTTGGTGCGGACGGTCTACCCCTTCTTCCTCCACAACATCTTCGCGGGGCTCATCCCGCCTCTCTCAAAGTTTTTCATTGCCATCCTCGACCACTAAAAGATCCAGGCCCTTCATCTTCAACCCAACTCTATCCTCCTCTTGTCCATCTTCGCCTTCTACTACGAAGCCTTTGTGGGCGAGAGGCCCTCTGTGTATCTCCTCCATGATTTCTTCAGCTTGCGGCTGCATGACAACAGGCAGCGCTCCGCTTGCGTGTCCTTCATTGTGGTCCATAAGGGAATGTGCTCTTGAAGGCCGGGAAGAAGGTGGAGGGTTTCTAGCATCGCTGGGTCTTCTTGGACACCAAGGGGATCAACCCGCACCTGGAGCTGCCGACAGAGCTGCCCGAGTGGCTCGAGAGGTGGACCCATGCAAAGGTCTCTGACCCCCTGGAGGAGCCCGTCCTGAGGAGGATATCCTCAGACATGGATGCCAAGCGGCTGACGGGGGAAATGCTTGTGAAGGAGTTCCTAACACAGCGCCTAGCGCCGCTCCAGTCGCGCACGAGGCCCATGTGGGAATTATGAGGCACGCGGGACAACATTAGGCTACGCCTCGCAAGCCTGACCAGCGAGGAGGTGAACAAGGCCATGCCGGTCCTGCTCAATGGTGAGCCGGGGGACCTTACCAAGGGCTGCACCTCGCTGTACCGCCGCGACAACACGGCTGAACTGGTTGCCACCATGCCCGCCTTCAACAAACTGGGGCTCGTGTCGCCCAAGCACTCCAACTCCCCCGTGCTGGTGTCCTGTGGCGACAACGGCGATGAAGAGGACTTGAAGGCGACCGAGGACAATGACGTGAAGGAGGTGTCCCCCCATCGCAGAGTGAGCTCCTCCATAATCTCGAAGAAAATGACGACACCGACGAGCCCCCGGCCACGGGCTCCCCGCGCTCCTCCAGGGCCCTTAGGAGGTCAGGGGCCACTGCCCAGACAACACCAAGCATCTAGCCGGGCGACCCCGAAGAAGAGCGCGGCTGCGCCCGCTCTGGAGGCTCCCCACATGCCAACAGGGAGGCTGAGGCGTCGGTCCCGCCCCCGTACGGTCTGCAGCCGGAAGATGGTGTAGCCATAGCTAGGGCGGAGACGGTCCCGCCGGTTGTGACCCCTCTAGGCAACCCCCACACCTCTCCGGGCAGCAGTGCCATGCCGGGGCCCGTCGGGGAGCACCCCTCCCGCCCCCTGGGCGCGACTAAGGTCACACCAAAGGAGGGCGGGGGCACCCTGACCCTTGCCGAGAAGAAGGGGAAGTGGTTCGACCTTGAGGAGTAAGTGACCTACCTTGCCGTTGGGTTGAGCATAGATTGCAATTGTGCTCACAGCACCTCCTTTCTTGATGCCCAGGTGTGGCGACGTAACAACGAGGAAGAAGGTCAGCGCCGAGCCGAAGGAGCCCCCCGTCCTAAGGTCACCGCCAGCCTCCGGTCGTGGTCGCGGCAGTTGCAAGAGAACACCGCGCCAGCCCAGCATAGTCCCCGGGCGCTCTGGTGGCACCACGCCCGAACACCCGAGTGCTCTGCCTATTCCTGGAGCCTCGTTGGTGTTGCTTGGGGGAAAGTATGCCGAGTGATGAGGATACAGACCTGGGGTAGGGTCATGGGACTGACCCATACGTCCTATCCAAGGTCACTACCCTAGAAGATAAGAAGTCCAAGAGGCAACAAGGGACCCCCAGTCAAAGATGTCGAGTGCAATCCACTCGACCAGTCATATCACTCGGGTGTCCCCCTACCTATTGTCACTCGACCATTCAAGGAATCACTCGACCTACCAAATATCAGGAGTCACTCTGCATTGCAATGGGCAGGCGTTCACTCCGTAGTCTTTAAGGTCATTAATAGCACTTAAGGCTGGCGTTATCAGTAATGCCCCTACTTTATGTACATTAAGCCCCTTGTAATGGAGGACGGTGAGGGTCCTGGCGTACTCTATATAAGCCACCCCACCTCTGGCACAAGGGTTCGCACCCCCTATAACATCACACGCACATAATCCAATCGACCGCCTCCGGGCACCGAGACGTAGGGCTACTTCCTCCGAGAAGGGCTTGAACTCGTAAATCCCGTGTGTACACCTTCACCATAGCTGAGATCTTGCCTCTCCATACCTACCCCCCTGTCTACTATCAGTCTTAGAACCGCGACAGTTGGCGCCCACCATGGGGCAGGTGTCTTAGCGACTTATTGGTGAAGTTGCAATTTTTTTTGATCATCATCATCATGGTTTCCGATGGCGGATTGGCTGAGGGCCGCGTGATCCGTCTCGGCGCGCTTGTATTCATCGCCGACGACTCCACCTGGCTTCAGGAAGCTCCCCTTGACGTTGAGGCGCTCCCCGTCCGAGGGGCGACACACTTTCGTGCGTGCGTTCGCGGCGTCCTTCTCCAGCAGCCGTCGACTCAATATCGGTCGGCTCCGATGGTGTCTTCCTTCCCCGCTGTTCGCCGCCGCAAGTGATCCGGTCGGTCGCGGCTTCAGCGGTGGGTGAAACACATGGTGGCTCAATGTTCGACCACCCATCAAGTCGCGGCAATCAAGCCCAACGAAACTCTCCACGGCCTATTTGATCTGTTGTCTGGCTCCCTGGAGACCGCATCCAAGTGCGATAGCAGCAACCTTGCAGCTGAAGTCTTGATGGTCGATGGGCCGCGTGGTCCGCCTGGTTTCCACCATGAAAATGGCGAGGATGGTGGCGGCGATCCGTCGCGTGTCTAGGAGGAATACCATCCCGAACCCCTTTCTTCGCAGCAGAGGGAAGAACTTCGTCGCCGCAACGTGGATGCACTCCACACGCCCATCGTTGGAGAAACCCCCGAGGCTCGGGCCTTGGAAGAGGCGCGCTTGGCTAATTTGGCTGAGCACACTCAACTGGAGAACCTTCAGTGCGCTGTCGACGAGCGTGCTCAGGAGCGGATCCCTGAGTCCAGTCGATGACAACTTTTTCTGCCTCCACCTAAGGTACACCGCACTCCGATCCAAAATCTCATAGCCGCGGCCAGAATAGCAGAGTCGATTCAATCTTCCCAGTCCGAGGCCGGCAGGGATTTGATGCAGATCCGGGCCTTGCTCCGGGCAGCAGGAGAATAGAGCACAACAGTGTCTCAGTCGCGGAATAGGATTCACAGCAGATCCGTAGTAGCGGATACAGTCCAGTTGACCCACAACCCAAGATCGCCCCTGCAGCGTGAAGGCCATAAGCAGTATGAATATCGGCTCGACCACGACAATCGTCGTTGAGTGCCCACACCTCCTCCGAGGAGTGCATGTTATTTACTTCGGCAGTACGATGATAGGCACCGTCACAGTGGCGAGCACAGAGCACCAGTCGACCCAAGAGAGCCAGGCTTCAATGCAAGATCTATCCTCGTTCAAGGTCTAGTCGATCGGAACAGAGCGCATAGAGAAGACCCTGACAGAGATCGTCCGAGTGGCAGCAGAGTGCATGTTTCAGGTCCAGAGTGTTTCAGCAGAGCCATCAGGGGTGCAGTGATTCCTCCCAACTTTAGGTTGGCAACTGGAGTCAATAAGTTCATTGGAGAGTCCATGCCCGAAACTTGGCTTGAGGATTACCGAGTGGCTGTGCAGATTGGTGGCGGGAACGATGAAGTAGCAATGAAACATCTTCCTCTGATGTTGGAAGGGTCGGCCCGAGCGTGGTTGACTCAGTTAGCCCCAGGCAGTATATATAGTTGGGAAGAGCTTGCTCGAGTGTTTGTCAAAACTTTTGAGGGCACTTGCAGGTGGCCAACAGGGTTGACAGAGTTGCAGCATTGTGTGCAGAAACCGAGTGAGACTTTAAATGATTTCATTCAGAGGTGGACCACTTTACATCACACCGTTGAAAATGTATCAGAGCATCAAGCAGTGTGTGCCTTCAAGGAAGGCGTTAAATACAGAGAGTTGGTCCTGAAGTTCGGTTGGACTGGAGATATGACTCTAACTCAGATGATGGAAATAGCCACCCGGTACGCTAACGGAGAAGAAGAGGATCGACTCCGCAGCGGAAAGGGTAAACCAGTCGGTCAAGAGGCCGGTGGAGGTAATTCCAGTCAGAAACAGAAACGTAAGGCCGAGCCTGCAGCACCCGATGAGATTGCAGCAGTAGCTCAAGGAAAGCTTAAGGGAAAACCTAAAGGGCCCTCGCCCCCTAAGAAGATAAAAGATAAAGTAGGAAATGATGTGTTGGATTTACCGTGTCACATCCACACGAAGAAGGATGAAGAGGGTAATATGATTTACCCTAAGCATACCACTCGACAATGTCGACTCCTGATCCAGCAGTTCCAAGAAAAACAGCCTGGTGAGAAGGAAAAAGAGTCGGACAAAGACAAGGACAAAGAGGAAGATGACGGTTATCCCAAAGTCAATTCCACCCTGATGATTTTTGCCGATGTGGAGAGCAAGAGTCGGTTGAAATTTATCAATAGAGAAGTGAATATGGTCGCTCCAGTGACGATGACCACATACCTGAAATGGTCTCAGACAACCATCACATTCGACCAGTCTGATCACCCTGCGCGTATAGCCACCCCCGGGAGGCAGGCATTGGTGGTCGACTCAGCGGTCAGAGGCACTAGACTGACTAAAGTGCTGATGGATGGTGGTAGCGGCCTGAATATTCTTTATGCTAAAACCTTGAAGGGGATGGGCATTCCAATGTCCAAACTTAGCGAGAGCAATATGTGTTTCCATGGTGTTATCCCTTGAAAGAAAGCCGAATTACTCGGCCAGATCGCTCTCGACGTGGTTTTCGGTGATTCCAAGCATTACCGTAAGGAAAAGTTGACATTTGAAGTCGTGGATTTCCAGAGTGCTTATCATGCCATTTTGGGTAGGCCTGCCTACGCACGATTTATGGCTCGACCATGTTACGTGTACCTCAAGTTGAAGATGCCTGGCCCCAAAGGTGTGATCACAATTACTAGCAATCGACAGAAAGCAGAGGAATGCTTCCAGAAGGGTTCCAAAATTGCCGATGCACAAATGGCAGCAGTTGAATTTCAAGAATATCAGAAGAATGCAGATCCGAGTGATTTGCTCCGAGCTAAGAATCCTGCCACAGATTCTGCATTTCAGTCGTCTGGTGAAAAGAAGCCGATTCATATTCACCCGACCGATCCCAATGCCGCGCCAACTCATATATCAATGACACTCGACAGCAAATAGGAAGAAGCGCTCATCCAGTTCCTCCGTGAGAACTGGGACATCTTTGCATGGAAACCTTCTGACATGCCGAGTGTACCCAGGAACTGGCTGAGCACCGATTGCATGTCGACCCCAAGGTAAAACCCGTCAAAGAGCATCTTCGGCGGTCCGCCGTACTGAAGATAAAAGCAATTGGCGAGGAAGTGGCTCGGCTCCTAGCAGGAGAGTTCATCCGTGAGATCTACCACTCCGAGTGGCTTGCCAATGTAGTCGTGGTCCCGAAGAAGGACGGTTCACTTCGTATGTGCATTGATTTCAAGCATATCAATTGGGCCTGCCTGAAAGATCATTTTCCTCTCCCCCGCATCGATCAGATTGTTGATTCGACGACGGGGTGTGAGCACTTGTCTTTTTTAGATGCATATTCCGGGTATCATCAGATCCTATTGTATGGTCCCGATGAAATAAAAACAGCCTTCATCACCCCATTCGGGTGCTTTTGCTATGTCACCATGCCATTTGGTCTGAAAAATGCCGGAGCCACATTCATGAGAACGATTTAGAAGTGCCTGCTCACTCAAATCAGTCGGAATGTGGAAGCATACATGGACGACATTGTGGTCAAGTCTCGCAAAGGTTCCGACCTACTAACTGACCTCACAGAAACCTTTGCCAACCTAAGAAGGTACGATATCAAGCTTAATCTGTCAAAGTGCATATTCGGAGTTCGAGGTGGAAAGTTACTCGGTTTTCTCATTTTCGAACGAGGGATTGACGCCAATCCAAAAAAGTTGATACCATCCTCCGAATGAAACGCCCTGTGCGTGTGCATGACGTTTAGAATCTTACTGGTTGTTTGGCCGCCTTGAGTCGATTCATTTCTCGTCTCGATGAAAAGGCCTTACCTCCTTACTGATTGATGAAGAAATCTGATAAGTTCGAGTGGGCCGAGGAAGCTGATGCAGCGTTTGCAGAGCTCAAAACCCTGCTTTCCACCCAGCCGGTGCTTGCTACGCCAATCAGCAAAGAGCCTTTACTGCTTTATATTGCAGCCACTGGACAAGTTGTCAGTACAGTACTCACGGTCAAGCAAGAAGAAGAAGGAAAGGCTTACAAGGTTCAGCGCCCAGTATATTATCTCTCTGAAGTTTTGACTCCATCCAAGCAACGATATCCACATTATCAGAAGCTTGTCTATGGAATCTACATGACCATGAAGAAGGTTGCACATTATTTCTTTGATCACTCCATTACAGTCGTTAGCGACGCACCATTATCTAAAATTGTGAACAACAGAGATGCAACTGATCGAATGGCAAAATGGGCGATTGAACTCCTTCCATTGGATATGAAGTTTGAGGCAAAGAAAGCTATCAAGTCCCAAGCAATCGCAGATTTCCTTGCTGAGTGGATTGAGCAGCAACTGCCGACTCAAGTTCACTCGAAGCATTGGTGAGGGAGTCCTGGACTAGGGGGTGTTCGGATAGCTGAACTATCATCATTGGCCGGACTCCAAGACTATGAAGATACAAGATTGAAGACTTCGTCCCGTGTCCGAATGGGACTTTCCTTGGCGTGGAAGGCAAGCTTGGCAATACGGATATGTAGATCTCCTACCATTGTAACCGACTCTGTGTAACCCTAGCCCTCTCCGGTGTCTATATAAACCGGAGGGTTTAGTCCGTAGGAGGAACACCAATCATACCATAGGCTAGCTTCTAGGGTTTAGCCTCCTTGATCTCGTGGTAGATCTACTCTTGTACTACCCATATCATCAATATCAATCAAGCAGGAGTAGGGTTTTACCTCCATCGAGAGGGCCCGAACCTGGGTAAAAACATCGTGTCCCTTGTCTCCTGTTACCATCCGCCTAGACGCACAGTTCGGGACCCCCTACCCGAGATCCGCCGGTTTTGACACCGACAATTGGACTATGTTCTTGGATGGCTCCAAGATGCTGATTGGTTCAGGTGCTGGGGTAGTATTGGTATCTCCCCGTGGTGACAAGCTTAGCTATGTTCTCCAGATTCATTTTGATTTCTCCAATAACGAAGCTGAATATGAAGCACTTTTATACGGGTTGCATATGGCCATTTCACTCGGCGTCCGTCGCCTTATGGTCTACGGTGACTCGGATTTGGTGGTTAATCAAGTGATGAAAGAGTAGGATGTCAGGAGCCCAGCCATGACTGGTTATTGCAATGCGGTAAGAAAGCTGGAAAAGAAGTTTGAAGGGTTGGAGCTTCACCATATACCCCAACTAAAAAATCAAGCTGCAGATGAATTGGCAAAGATAAGTTCTAAGAGAGAGGCCATTCCCAGCAATGTGTTTTTGGAGCATATTCATTCACCTTCAGTTCAGGAAGATCCTTTCACTGAAGAGTCCCCACAGCCTAAGAGCACCACAGATCTGACTGAAGTCGAAATCCCAGCCGTGGTCGACTTAGTCATGGAGGTTTTGGTCGTCACTCCCGACTGGAGAGTGCCATACGTTCCATAGATTCTTAGGAAAGAACTTCCAGAGGATAAAGAAGAGGCTTGACAGATCGTTCGATGATCTAAAGCCTTTACCGTGATAAAAGGTCAGTTGTTGAGAGAAAGTGTAACTAGAGTCTGCCAGAAATGCATCATGCCAGAAAAAGGCCGAATGATCCTCAATGATATTCACTCGGGGACCTATGATCACCATGCATCCTCTCGGACCATCGCGGCCAAAGCATACCGAGCCGGATTTTACTGGCCACGTGCCAACGAGATGGCGAAAGAAATAGTGGACAAATGTGAAGGCTATCAGTTTTACTCCAACATGTCCCATAAGCCTGCGTTAGCTCTGAAAACTATTCCACTTGTCTGGCTTTTCATTGTCTGGGGATTGGACATGGTTCGACCTCTGAGGACTGGCAGGAGTGGATTTACCCATGTGCTGGTGGCAGTCAACAAGTTTACCAAATGATTCGAAGCCAAACCCATTAAAAACCTTGAAGCAAGTACAACTGTAAGTTTCATCAGAGAATTGATATTCAGATATGGTGTTCCGCACAACATCATCACGGATAACGGGTCAAACTTTGACTCTGATGAGTTCAGAGCCTTTTGTGCTTCCCAAGGCACGATGGTCAATTACGCTTCGGTCGCCCATCCTCAGTCGAATGGGCAGGCTGAAAGAGCAAATGGATTGATTCTCAAAGGACTGAAACCCCGGTTGATGCGTGACCTCAAGCATGCTGTAGGGGCCTGGATCAATGAACTTCCATCAGTACTTTGGGGATTGAGGACCACTCCTAATAGGTTGACTGGTCAAACTCCATTCTTCTTAGTCTACGGAGCTGAAGCCGTACTCCCGAGTGATCTGCTCCACAATGTGCCCTGAGTCGAGCTCTTCTTAGAAGAAGAAGCAGAACAGGCTCGGCAAGATGCAGTCGATCTCCTGGAAGAAGAAAGTGATATGGCCTTGATCCAGCCGACCATTTATCAACAAGACCTGCGTTGATTCCATGCCAGAAACGTAAGGGGTCGAGCATTTCAGGAGGGAGATTTGGTTCTTCGAGTGGACCAGCAGAAACCACACAAGCTCGCTCCTTCTTGGGAAGGCCCTTTCATCGTCACCAAAGTACTCCACAACAGAGCATATCATCTTTTCAACGTCGAGCACAATAAAGATGAGCCACACACTTGGAATGCAGAACTGCTCCGCCCCTTTTACTCTTAAAGCATTCAGACTGTTGAGATGTAATAAGAAGTACCTTTTAGTTTGATTATCAAAAGATATGATTTTATAGTCTTCCAAATGATTGTTGTTCATTTTTTACATGTTCTAAAATCCCCCAGTGGGTGCCTTAGCTGCGAATCCGTTTCGCCTAAGTTGAAGAGAAAATTTTACCGAGTGGTGAGCTAGCCTCTCACTCGGAGGCTTAGCTGCGAATCCGTTTCGCCTATGTGATAAAAAATCCTACCGAGTGGTGAGTCAACCTCTCACTCGGAAGCTTAGCTACAGTCCAGTACTTGCCTAAGTGTTAGAAAATCCTACCGAGTGGTGAGCCAGCCTCTCACTCGGGGGCTTAGCTGCAGTCCAGTACTCGCCTAAGTGTTAAAAAATCCTACCGAGTTGTGAGCCAGCCTCTCACTCGGAGGCTTAGCGTCAGTCCAGTACTCGCCTAAGTTTAAAAGGTCCTACCAAATGGTACGGGTCGACCACGACCCCACCAGGGGCTGCACAGTGCAAGAAGAAGGACGAGATTGTGAGAGCAATCCTCTTACTCGGGGGCTTAGCTACAGTCCAGTACTCGCCTAAGTTTGAAAAATCCTACCGAGTGGCTAGCAATCCTCTCACTCGGGGGCTTAGCTGCAGTCCAGTACTCGCCTAAGTATAAAAAATCCTACCGAGTGGCGAGCAACCCTCCCATTTGGGGGCTTAGCTATAGTTCAGTACTCGCCTAAGTATAAAAAATCCTACCGAGTGACGAGTAACCCTCCCACTCGGGGTCTTAGCTGCAGTCTAGCACTCGCCTAAGTATAAAAAATCCTACCGAGTGGCGAGCGATCCTCCCACTCGGGGGCTTAGCTGCAGTCCAGTATTCGCCTAAGTAATAAAAATCCTACCGAGTGGTGAGCAATCCTCTCACTTGGGGGCTTAGCTGCAGTCCAGTACTCGCCTAAGTTTGAGAAACCCAGCCGAATGGTGCAGGTCGACCACGACCCCTCCCCCGGGCTGCACCGTCAAGAAGAAGGACGAGATTGTGTGCACTGCCAAAGGATCATCCAACAGCCGACGCCAAGCCGAGCTGCTTTCAAGAACGTCAAGACCATTGCGGCCGGCATCTCTCTGCCTCCTCGCGAGCTAGTCTGATGAGGCCGTGCCTAAGGAAGCTCCTGGTCGTCCGCCCCGCGAGGCTTGGCCCCTCGCGAGGGTCTTGAGCTTGTGTTGGTGAAGATGGGCCGTGCTGGGTCCCCTTTTGAGCCACGCCGCATGCCGCAGGCAGGCAAGTCTGGGGACCCCCATTCCCAAAACGCCGACAGTAGCCCCCGGGCCCAAGGCGCGCCCGGACTTGGCCGAGCAGAGAGGCGAAAGGGCAAGTGCGAAGCGCCGCGGGCCCTAACAGCCTGCGGCCTTGGGTGCCGCGTGGCGGTTGATTGGACGTGGGCGCCTCAGCAACCACGCGAGTTGATAAAGGAGCGGCATCTGTCTAGGCTTTGCCTCCTTTGCTTTCTCCGGTTGCTACTCAGATTCCCTTTCTTGCGCCTCAACTTCCTGCCTCCAGAATCTTCAGATCTACTCCGTCCGCGCGCCCTAGCAAGACATGGCGCCTCGCTAGGCCCCGGCCGGAGCTTGGTATTTGTCCGCCTTGGACTCGCCGAACTTGTCGGAGGCGAGCCTTGCCCGGGTGCGCCAGATGGCGGCGGAGCAGGGCATCGACGAGGCGAAGGTGTTCAAGGCCGGCTCTGCCCTCCCTAAGGGCCAAGGGAGCACCTTCTATCCGCTCTTTGTGAGTGTCATTGTTGCCGGTCTGGTGCCTCCCTTTTCTGAGTTCTTCTTCTCTGTCCTCCGCCATTACAAGCTTCAAGCTCTGCATCTCCACCCCAACTCTGTCCTTCTTCTGGCAATCTTCGCCTACTATTGCGAGGCTCACGTAGGGGTGAAGCCCTCAGTGGCCTTGCTGTGCCACTACTTCTCCCTCTGGACCTCTCGTGGTCCTATCTCTGCGTGCACGAGCTTCGTCATGTACGGTAGCTCCATCGCCATTTCGAACCCCGGGAAGAGGATCGAGGGCTTCAGGAGTAAGTGGGTCTTGGTAGATGCTGGGCGCATCCACCCTTGGCTGATCTTGCCCACGGGGCACCCCTCGAGCTCCGACGACTAGTCTCGAGTGGAGCTTGTGGACCCCGCACGAGGCTGGTGTTGGAGAAGATGGACGCGGATCTGAGGCCGGCCAGCATGGCGGCGGTGACGCTGATTGGCGCATCACTGCTGAGGGAATTCCTGGAGCACCAGCTGGCTCCGCTTCGTCAGTACCCGCTTCCGATGTGGAGGCCCCACCCGAGCCCCACGGTCTTGGCCGACGAGGATCTGGCTGCGGTTCTCCAGTCTTTGGTCGGGGGCGACGTGGCGAGGTTGGAGGGCGCTACTACGCCCCTGTTCCTCCGCGAGGACTGGGAGCAGGTAGTGGAGTCCATGCTCGTCTTCAATGGGGACGGTCCCGTGCCCGCGGAGGCTCCTGAGGACCCGGTGGACGTGTCCTCCGGTGACTCCAGCAAAGAGAAGGAAGAAGGGGAGCGGGAAAAAGGGCCTGACTCCGAGGCGACCGACGGAGAGTCGAGGGATCCCCCCCTCGGCGCAGGTCCCGCGCTCTCCGCCTCTCTCTGAGTGATGACGACGAAAATGATGACGAGTAGGGCGGCGGGAGCCTGCGCCCGATCCCGAAGAAGGACAGGACTAGGCTGATCCCCCGCGGGTCTGCCTCGGCCCCGAGGCAATCCGTGGACGCGCCTCCTGCTCCCGAGCTCCTTGAGGCTGATCCTTGCAGCCGGCTCTCGGGCTTCAAGTACGACCGGAGGCTGCTTGACCCCACGAGCGATGACCTGTAAGTGCTTGATTCCTGTCTTATTTCTTGTTCTGTTGCTGAGGCTTGACGTTCGTATCTCCCGGCTAGGCTAGCGCCCGCGGCAAAGAAGTCGAAGGGAGCTCCTGAGGTTTCATCCGGGGCAGCGCCTCTGCCCGCGAAAGAAGGTCACCGTGACACACGGGCCTCTCCTGCCCGGGCATCCTCGCAAGGCCTGGCTGAGCCGGCTGGGGCGAACTCAGCCCCCACGGCCCAAGCGACTCCCGAGGTGCCCTTGCCTGATGCCGCCACTACAGCCGTTGGGGCGCAGCAGGCTCCACCGTCTTCTCCTCCTACTCCACCGACTGCTGTTTCCCTGACACCTCCTACTGTTCTGGATCGTGCTACTGCCATACTAGACCGTCTGCGGCAGGATCTTCTGGGCGCTGACCCTCGTTTAGTGCCCGAGCGTCTGGAGCTGGCTTCTGGCTGGATTCACTCCGATGCTTCGATTCGGGCGGCGCTAGTCCAGGCCTCGACGGCTTGCGACGAGGAGAAGCAGGCCGTCCTTGGGGCGAAGGCTGCTCGCGACGCTGCCTTGGGGGAGGTGGCTAATGTCCGAGGTCGCTACAAGGCGCTGGAGAGTGAGCTGCAGGGCCTACGGGACTAGCTCGCCGAGGAGACCCGCCTTCGCCAAGAGCAGGAGGAAGGCATGAAGGCTCGCGAGGCGGCCGTCAAGGACTGGGATGCCAAGCTCAAGAAGCACCGTGACCGCCTAGGCGCGCTGGAGCAAGAGTTGGAGGCGAGGAAGGTCGAGCTGGACGACAAGGCACGGGTTCTTGCCGAGGATTGCGTGGCCTTCGCGGAGATGGAGGAGAAGGCTCGCACCTCGCTGAAGACGCTTTATGATAGCGGCCTGGAGAGCCTGCTGGCCGGCGCCGAGGACAGCCCCGCCAAGCTGCTTCCCTTCCTGGTTCATGCTCTTGAAGATATCAGCCTTGGCCTTGGCCCTACGGCTGAGGCCGAGGCGCGTGCCTTGTCTTCTGCAGCGCTGACGCGGGTCCTTACCCACATCTATCTTCACGACCCCAACGTCGACCTCGACGGCCTGCTGGAGCCAGCGAGCGGCGAGCTTGCCGCTGCCACTGCTGAGGCCATGAAGGGTTGTGTGGAGGCTCTGCTGGGGAAGTTCCGGGCCTTCAGCACCAAGCCAAAGCGGGGCGCTGCCGACCCTGCAGCTCCACGAGGCGAACCCGCTCCGCGCAGCTCCACCGCCGGCAAGTGACTCCGTTGTGGCTCCCGTCCTACTTTTAATTCCTGCACATGTACCATGCCTTGGGGAGGCGTTAAAACTTGCATTTGGTGCTGTGATAACAGTATGGACTGTAATATTTGCTTTTGAATTCCTTGAAATTTGCGCTATTTCCTTCCTACTTGCTTATGTTCTACACCGGCAGAGCCCGGCCCTGTGCATACCTCAGCCGCCGTTAGCCCCGACCGGAAACCAGGACGGGACCAAGTAGTGAGGGGCTATGTGACAAGTTAGGCTCCTGAGTCGCGATGCTCAGGAGTCCCCCTTGGCACTCGAACAACAAGTAGGGAGGTGAGATGTGGGGGTGACTCCTTAGGGAGGTGAGATGCTACGTGATCAGTTAGGTCCTGAGTCGCGATGCTCAGGAGTCCCCCTTGACGCTCAAACGACCTTCGTACCTCGGCTCCACTCGGGAAGGGACGTGCGACGAACCAGGCCCCGGGGGCCTGGCCGGGTGGCGTGCGTCTGGGCGTGACCCAGGCAGCCCCCGTGCCCATCCCCCTCGCACGGCACTCCCGAGGGGAGGCGTTGCGATGAGGCTAGACACTGAGCTCTGGGCTCCTTGAGGTTGATGCGGCCCGGGGGCCACCCTCAGTTGTTTATCACCAGCGCGGAGCATAACGCTTTCGTATGTGTACGGGCATAGCCGCTCCTCGACAGTGTCGTCAGCCAGCGCGGAGCATGGTGCTTCCACTGGTGCGTGGGAGGGGGCTCCCCTCCGGGAGGAGCCCCCGGGGCGTGTACAGCCCCGCCCTGACACGTGGCTGGCACGGTAGGGCCTGACGAGGTGTATTTGGGCACCTGTGAGCCAGCGCGGGACTCACGGGGCCCTACCTCAAGGCGGGTTGCGCCTGGCACTGGGCCTTATCTTGGGGTGTGTTCCTGCAAATTTGGTTAGATGTCGAAACTCTACGTCCTCGGGTCCCGGCCCTCGAGCTGGTCTCAGCCGTCGCTGGTATGCCAGGTCGCGATGCTGTGGATAAGGCCAGAGGGTGAGGGTTGGAGAGCCGGTAGGAGCCCTGAGTCGCGATGCTCAGGTACCCCCCTTTAACGCGCAAGCTGCCGACATCAAGGAAGAAAAGGTGCAACAGACAGGCACCAAATAACAAGCATGATGGGTCGAAAGCATGGCCCGAAGATAAACGCAAGAGGGGTACACGCTGCTGGGTCTGACCCGAGCGACTTGGGGATAATGCAGCCCGAGGGGCGCCCCCAACAAAGTAAGCTAAAAACATGAGCAAAAGGTATACACGCCGTAGGGACGGACCCACGCGGCCTGGGAATGATGCAGCCTAGAGGGTGCTCCCAGCTCGCAACGAAACTTGAAAGATGTCACCTGATAGTGTTGACGACGAAGGGGTGTTGGTGTAGCAGACTCGGCGGGCTGCGGGAGCCGATCCTCACGAGCCATCAGGCCCTGGGGCCTCGGGAGGCTCCGGAGGCGCTGGTGGCTCCTCGCGGACCATCTCCATCTCCGCCAGGGCTGCGGAACGCCTGACCTCTCGAGCCTCCAGGATGCCCCTCATGAGGCGTTGGTACGTGGCAGCCGTGTTCGGCAAGCCATAAGGCATGCGAACGTAGCTGTGGGGTGGACCTTCGCAGCGCCCCACTTGCGAGGGCCAGAGGCGCTCCTGAGAGGCGGCTCGGTTGAGCCCTGGTATGTTGATGCAGACGCGCAGCCCACCATCCTTGCCTGGATGAGGGGCCACAACGGGTATGCGGCGGCTGCCTCTCATGACTCTTGACTCCTGAATGGCCTAGCTGACAAACTCCTGAGGGTTTGGCCCTCCTTGCCTTGCTCCTTCTTGAGGGAAACGTGCTTCGAAACACACCTCCAAGTGGTGCCCAAGCGCCTCCCTCGTGACCTTGGCGAGGTCGGCGGCCCTCCAGGGGAGAGCCCCCGAGCCCTGCCTGAGGAGGGCGCCGGGCGCGCTTCCCTATGCGATGGAAGGAGGTTCCCCTTGGGCAGGCGCGGGCCCTGAGGGGCCTGCCTCCTGAGGGACCGGGCCGGACGATGTCTTCTTCTTCTTGGGGGCGGTCTCGGGAATCCTCCTGCTTCCGCGATCCGGGTCTTCCAGTGATGCGGCCTGAAAGGCTCGTTCCAGGGAGCACACCGCGTCTTTCTTGTCGTAGGGCACCATGATGACTCCGCCACTTCCTGGCATCTTGAGGACGTTGTACCCGTGGTGGGTTACGACCATGAACTTGGCCAGCGTTGGGTACCTGAGGATGGCGTTGTACGGCAGGCGGATGTGGGCGACGTCGAAGTCGATGAGCTCGGTGCGGTAGTTTTCACGCCCCCCGAAGGTGACAGGGAGGCGGACCAGCCCAATCGGGACCGTGGAGCCATCGGTGACTCCGGAGAAAGGCTTGGTTGGCTGAAGCTGATTGTAGGGCACCTGGAGATTGTTGAATGTTTCCACGGACAGGATGTTGAGCCCTGCCCGCCATCGATGAGGGTCCTGGTGACTAGCACGTTGCTAATGATTGGGGAACAAAGCATTGGGAGGACTCCGGCTGTGGCCGCGCACTTGAGCTGATCCGCTGAGATGAACGTGATGGTGCACGCCGACCACCTGAGAGGGCGCGTGGCCTCGAGCTTGGGGAGGACTGCATTTACTTCGCGGGCGAACTGCTTGAAGATGCGTTGAGAGGCTGGGGCTTGAGATCCGCCCAGGATGCAGGCGATCGCACGTGGCTCCTGGAAGCCCCCAACCCCTTGTCCTGATGACGGTCCTCATTTCTCCTTGGCTGCGGCGGCAGCGGAGGGAGGCCTGCGTTGCCTTGCGAGCGATCCTCGCGAGGCTGATCCCTCCAGTCTCCCTCATGAGGCGGGTCCTGCCAGCGATCCTCGCGAGGTTGGTCACGCCATCCTTGGCGAGGGCCGCAGTCTTCCCAGCGTCCTGCGTTCCTTCCTCCTCGGCCGTAGCCCCGGTCGCTGCGGTCGGGACGTCGGCCGATCCTTCCTTCACGCACGGCTCAGAGCTCTTGACATTCATTGATGTTGTGGGTGTGGAGGTCGTGGTACACGCAGTACTGACTGCCCTTGGAGGATTCAGGCTGATCTCTGCCCCGCTTGGTGTCTGGTTCTGCTGCGAGCATGACAGCCCCCTTGTGCTTCACATCCTTGGCCTTGGGTTTCTTCTCTTCTGGGTCTGTGGCAGGAAGCTCGAGGAGGGAGAGACGCCCTTCCTCAGCCCTGGCGCACTTGGTCGCCAAGTTGAACAACTCCAAGGAAGTGCACAGGTCTTCATGCATCGCCAGCTCCTCCTTCATCTTGACGTCGCGCACGCCGTCGGAGAAGGCTGAGATGATGGCCTCCTCGGTCACCTTGGGAATCTTGAGGCATGCGTTGTTGAAGCGCTGGATGTACTTCTGTAGGGTTTCCCCTGGTTGCTGCTTGATACGGCGCATGTCGCTCACGGCGGGTGGCCGGTCGCGAGTACCCTAGAAGTTGGCAATGAAGCGGGTGCGCATCTCGTCCCAGGAGGAGATCGTGCCTGGAGCTAGGTTCAGGAGCCAGGTGCGGGCCCCGTCCTTGAGCGCCATGGGAAACCAGTTCGCCATGACCTTCTCATCTCCGTTGGCAGCTTCGATGCCCAACTCGTAGAGTTGGAGGAACTCTGCAAGGTCAACCGCACCGTCGTAGCGAGGAGGCAGGTCTGGCTTGAACTTGCCGGGCCACACGACGCTGCGCAGCTTGGCGGTGACGGCGCGGCAGCCTGCTGTAGCCACGGGAGGCCTCGGGTGACGAAGAGCTTGGTCCTGCGGGTCCCCATGCGCTGCAGCTGGGAGCAGCGCGGGGTCTTGACGTGCTGGAGCAGGAGCGTGGTCACGACAAGCCGGAGCAGGGAGCGCTCGGGCAGCTTCTCGCGGGCGAGGGACTTCTTGGCAGCTCTGCTCTTGCCGCGCTGGCGCCTGACGGAGCGGGTTTCGCCCAGGGGCCGCGCGCTTTGGGGCCAGGGCGCCTTCTTGAGGGGGAGGCGGCTGAGGCGCCCCCGGAGCTTCGTCGCCCGCGCAGGGCGGGGTGCGGTGTAGCGGGACGGACGGCGCAGGGGAGCCCCTGCGGCACAGACGAGCTCGGCGACGCGGTCGAGCCATTCTTCATAGACGTCGTCGACAGGACGGTAGCGCAGGAGCTTGTTTGCCGTGATGAGCGCAGCCCGAGCCTCCATGGGTGCGCGGAACGCGCGAGACGAAGAACCAGCTGGGGTGAGCGAGGGTGTAGCAGTGCGGCCATCTTGCCTCACGGAGGGATGCTGGGACGATGCTTGCTGCTCGTTCCCCGCCGGGCCGGTGGCGGCGTTGGTGGCAGGTGACGAGGAATGACGAGGGCGCCCGCCGACGGGAGCCGTCTGGGCGACGCGGCAAGCGAGGGTGGCTCGGCGCTCGGCGCGGGCCCGACGAGCATCAGACATGGATGCGATGGTTGGAGATGAATAGGACGACGCAAGACGAATTCCGGAACACCCCTACCTAGCGCGCCAAATGTCAGATTTCGGGTTCCGGCAGACCCTTGAGGTTCGAACACTGGGGTGCGCGCGGATATTTCGCCCTCTACCTACCTGTTCCTCGCCGCCTCGCTAAGATCTAAACTACGGAAGTAACAACACAAGAGACATAGAGTTTATACTGGTTCAGGCCACCATTGTGGTGTAATACCCTACTCCAGTGTGTGGTGTGGTGGATTGCCTCTCGGGCTGATGATGAATAATACAAGGAAGAACAGCCTCGTGAGGGTCTGTTCTTGGCTGGTGCGATGAACTACTAGGGGGAGTTCAGTCGCTCTCTCTACTGGTTTTCTGGTGAGGATTCTGTTCTCCCAGATGCTTGATGCCCCTACCCTGGGGGTTGCTAGTCCTATTTATAGGCAAAGGCCCTGTGCCTCTTCCCAAATATTGAGCGGGAAGGGCGCCAACAATTGGCCATTTTGAAGGGGAACATCGGGTACACTTATCCTGACTAAAGTTGGTCCTCGCCTGTCAAAGGCTCTGGTGGTGACGCCTGCTTGGGCCCCACAATGACTTCCTTCCTGCCGTTGGACTGATCTTGGTCTTGTTGCACCAAAATGGATGCCTTTGCTTGATGCTCTCGCCTGCGCTTGCTCCCTTTGCACCAAAGGGGAAAGAAGGACGATGCGCGGGCTGGCGCCCGACTGGCGCCCTTGGTCGTCATGGCTTGCGTCATGGGCACCTCGTGAGGTACCCTGCCTTGATCTCTCCACCTCCTCACGAGCCAGCCTGATGAGGCCATGCCTGAGGAAGCTCCTGGTCGTCCGCCCCGCGAGGCTTGGCCCCTCGCGAGGGTCTTGAGCTTGTGTTGGTGAAGATGGGCCGTGCTGGGCCCCCTTTTGAGCCACGCCGCAGGCCGCAGGCAGGCAAGTCTGGGGACCCCCGTTCCCAGAATGCCGACAAGCTAATCGGACGAGGACCAGTTCAGGCCCTTCTTGGGCCAGGACGTGAGCCGCAGTGGGGCTCCGGATCTGAACTCAGGAGCTGTAGCCCACTTTTTGCCGCATGGTTCGGTGATATAGAACCACTTCTACTGCCACTCCTTGACGGAGTCGTTGAAGGCACCCTTCGGCCAAACGGCCTTGGGCATCTTGCTCACCATGGCGCCACCGCACTCAGCGTGTTTGCCACTCACCACCTAGGGCTTCACATTGAAAATCTTCAGCCACAGGCCGAAGTGAGGCGAAATCCGGAGAAAGGCCTCGCACACGACGATGAACGTCGAGATATTGAGGAAAGAATTGGGGGAAAGATCATGAAAATCAATCCCATAGTAATACATGACTCCACGAACAAATGGGTGAAGGGGAAAACCGAGCCCGCGGACGAAATGGGGAAGGAACACGACTCTCTCGTGAGGCTCCGGAGTAGGGACGACCTGTCCCGCCGGTGGGAGATGGTGGCCGATCTTCTTGGCCAGATACTCGGCTTCTCGGAGCTTCTTGATATCTTTATCCTGGACGGTAGAGGCCATCCATTTGCCTCCTGCTCCGGATCCGGACATCTTTGGAAAACCTCTCTTCGATAGAAAAGGAGAATGCCTGGGCATTAGGGCTTGAACTGAGGGGAATGGGCTAGCGGAAGGAGAAGGTGTGGGTAAAGAGGAAGAGACCTTATCTCTTTATAGAGACGGCAAAAGCTTTTTGCACCTCCCCACTTGCCTGGTGGAACCCGCTCGCTCCCCACTCGCCGCGATTAGCGGTGCGGTTGGACTATCCATACCCGTATTAATGAGAATCCCATAATAAGGGGACATGATCTTTGCTATGACTAAACATGCAGAAGAAACCGCCTCGCGATATGCACTGTGGCTGGTTGTGGGAAAACGGTTCAAATAATGACCCGACCGTAATGACATGTCACGTGGTCAGCAAATCATGTTTGTGAAATATCATTTTCCCTATGGATGTATGTGGAGATCATTTTGTAGATCCGGACACGGTTTAAGCGTTCAATAATTACTTTGGAGTATTCGGAGAAGGAACCCGCCTTGCAATGCCGAAGACAAGACTGCGTGCCGGACTCATCGTCATTGAAGCCTGGTTCAGGGGCTACTGAGGGAGTCCTGGATTAGGGGGTATCCGGACAGCCGGACTATATACATCATTCGAACTATTGGAGCGTGAAGATACAAGATTCAAGACTCCGGCCCGTGTCCGGATGGGACTCTCCTTTGCGTGGAAGGCAAGCTTGGCGATCCGGATATTGTATTTCCTTCCTTGTAACCGACTCCATGTAAACCCTAGCCCTCTCGAGTGTCTATATAAACCGGAGAGGTTGGTCCTTAGAAGGCCGATCACAATTACAATCATAATCATCATAGGCTAGCTCCTAGGGTTTAGCCTCTATGATCTCGCGGTAGATCTACTCTTGTACTACTCATATCGTCAATATTAATCAAGCAGGAAGTAGGGTTTTACCTCCATCGAGAGGGCCCGAACCTGGGTAAACATTGTGTCCCTTGCTTCCTGTTATCATCAGCCTAAGACGCACAGATCGGGACCCCGTACCCGAGATCCACCAGTTTTGACACCGACAGGCGTGTTTCGGTAGGGAGAAGATCTTCATGTGCAATCCAGAGTTCGAACCTTAAGGGTTTTGCCGGAATCCGATATCTGACATTTGGCATGCCAGGTAGGGTGCGCCAAAATCCTCTTTCCGCCGATCTGCGTTCCATCGCTTCGTCGCATCCATGGCAGATGCTCGCCGAGCTTGCGCCGAGTGTCGGGCTGCTCTCGCCGCCCGCGTCGCCCAGACGGCCCCCGTCGGTGGGCCTCCTTGTCGTTCTCCGTCACCTGCCGCCAACGGCGCCACCGACCCAGTGGGGAACAAGCAGCGGGCATCTTCGCTGCATCCCTTGATGCAGCGGGAAGGCCGCACCGCCACTCCGTCGCTGACTCCAGTTGGTTCATCGTCTCACGCTCGTCGCGCCCCCACAGACGCGCAGGCTGCATTGCTCCTGGCACGTGAGCTCTTGTACTACCACCCGATCGACGACCTCTCTGAGGAGTGGCTCGCTCGCATCACCGAGCACGTCAGCGCCGCAGGGGGCTCTCCTGCCGTCTCTCTCGCTGCCTCGCCCTCCGACCTGCATGGGTGATGCAGCTCAGGGAGCACCTCCGCCACCTCCTCCCCAAGAAGGCGCCCTGGCTCCAAGGCGCGCGGCCCCTGGACGAGACCCACCACGTCTAGTGCCCGCGCGACAAGAAAGGAGCTGCCAAGAAATCCCTCGACCTCAAGAAGGCGCTCACGTGCTCCCTGCTCCAGCACGGCAACACCACATCCCTGCACCAGCACGCCAGGACCCTGCACTACCCGTGGCGGTGGTGTGCGGGAACCATCAAGAGAAGGCCCCACGTCCGCAAAAGGCTCCGGTGGCCACGACAGGCTGCCGTGCCTTCACCACCGAACTATGCAGCGTCGCCTGGCCAGGCAAGTTCAAGCCGGATCTGCCTCCTCGCTACGACGGCACCGCCGACCCTGCAGAATTCTTGCAGCTCTACGAGCTGGGCATCGAGGTGGCCAACAAAGACGAAAGTCATGGCGAATTGGTTTCCCATGTCGCTCAAGGATGGTGCCCGCACATGGCTCCTGAACCTGCCTCCCGGCTCGATCTTCTCTTGGGACGAGATGCGCAACCGTTTCATCGCCAACTTCCAGGGCACTCGCGACCGCTCTCCGGTCATGGGTACCTGTGTCGCATCAAGCAGCAGCCTGGAGAGACACTCCAGAAGTACATCCAGCGTTTCAACAATGCTCGCCTCAAGATTCCCAAGGTGACTGAGGAGGCCATCATCTCAGTGTTCTCCGATGGTGTCCGCGACGTCAAGATGAAGGAGGATCTTGCCATCCACGAGGATCTGTGCACATCTCTGGAGCTGTTCAACCCGGCGACCAAGTGCGCAAGGTCTGAGGAAGGATGCCTCTCCCTCCTCGAACTTGCAGATGCTGACCCAGAAGAGAAGAAGGCCAAGGCCAAGGACGTGAAGCGCAAAGGAGCAGCCAAGCTCGCAGCAGAGCCAGACACAAAGCGCGACAGGGACCAGCCGGAGTCGTCCAAGGGTAGCCGATTCTGCGCCTACCACAAACACTACACCCACAACACCAACGAATGCTAGGTGCTTAGAGCCGTTCTAGAAGGACGCATCGGTCGACGCCCCGAGCGCAATGACCGGGGCTACGGTCGAGGAGGAGGAAGAGGTGGAGGACGATGGGACAACCGAGGCCCTCGCCAGGAGTGGTGTGACCGACGTCGCGAGGATCGCTGGTAGGGCCAGCCTCAAGAGGGAGCCTAGAGGGATCAGCCTCACGAGGATCGCCCGCAGGGCAACGCAGGCCTTCCTCCTCCGCCGCCACTGCCAAGAAGGAATGACGACCACCACCAAGACGAGGGGGCTGGGGGCTTCCAAGAGTCGCGCGTTATCGCTTGCATCTTGGGCGGAGCCCATGCCCCAGCCTCTCAGTGCATCTTCAAGCAGTTTGCTCGCGAGGTGAATGCAGTCCTCCCCAAGCTCGAGGCCATGCGCCCGCTCAGGTGGTCCACGTGCGCAATCACTTTCAGCTCAGCAGACCAACTCAAGTGTGCGGCTACAGCTGGCATCCTGCCAATGCTATGTTCCCCAGTCATCAGCAACGTGCAAGTTACCAGGACCCTCATCGATGGTGGCACAGGACTCAACGTTCTGTCCGTCGAGACGTTCAACAACCTTCAAGTGCCATATGTTCAACTTCAGCCTACCAAGCCTTTCTCAGGAGTCACTGATGGCTCCACCACCCCGATAGGGCAGGTCCGCCTCCCTGTCACTTTCGGACAGCGCAAGAACTATCGCACCGAGCTCATCGACTTCGACATTGCCCACATTCGCCTGCCGTACAATGCCATCCTCGGGTATTCGGCCCTGGCCAAGTTCATGGCGGTGACCCGCCATGGCTACAACGTCCTCAATATGCTAGGAAACAGCGGAATCATCATGGTCCCCTACGAACAGAAGGATGCGGTGTGCTCCCTCGAGCGTGCCTTCCAAGCTGCATCAATCGAGGATCTAGATAGCAGGGGCGAGAACCCTCCTGAGGTAGTCCCCAAGAAGAAGAAGACATCGCCTAGCTCGAGGGCTCAGGAGGCTGGCGTCTCGGGAAGTGTCGCATCGGGATCTGCGTCCGTGCAAGGGGTGCCTCACTCCATCGCATAGGAAGACGCGCCTAGCGCCCTCCTCGGGCAGGGCTCAGGGGCTCTCTTCTGGAGGGCCTCGGACTTTGCCAAGATCATGAGGGAGGCGCTCGGGCACCACTTGGAGGCGTGCTTCGCAACACATTTCCCTCAGGAAGGCATGGGGCAAGGAAGGCCCGACCCTCAGGAGTTCATCACCAAGACCATTCAGGAGCTTCAGGAATCAAGAGTCATACACGGTGATCGCTGTTTACCTGGCGTAGCTCTCCCATCCAGGCGAGGATGGCGGGCTGCGCGTCTGCATCGACTACCCAGGGCTCAGCCGAGCCGCGTCTCAGGAGCGCCTCGGGCCTTCTCGTGTGGGACATTGTGAGGGCCCGCCGTACAGTTACGTTTGCATGCCATTTGGCCTGCCGAACGCGGCTGCCACTCAACAGTGCCATCTGCGGGGCATTCCGACAGCTCAGGAGGCCAGGCATCACGCGGTCTTGGCAGAGATGGAGATGGTCCTCGAGGAACCGCCTGGACCCCCAGAGCCTCCCGAGGCTCAGGGCTCCGGTGGTTCGTGAGGGTCGGCTTCTTCGCCGCGCATCTTCAACTACTTCAACACCCCCTCCACAATGGCATCAGGTGACATCTTTCGAGTTCATTTCAGCTGGGAGCGCCCTCAGGGCTGCATCATTCCCAGGTCGCGTGGGTTTGTCCCCGCGGCATGTACCCCTTTTGCTTATGTCTTTTAGTTTACTTTGCCGGGGGCGCCCCTCGGGCTACATCATCCCCAAGCCGCTCAGGCCTGACCCAGCGGCTTGTATCCCTCCTGCATTTATCTAAGTTGATTTTCGTTTCATGCTTAACCTGCCTGTGATAATCGCCTGCTCGATTGACACCTACCCTTGGAGCCGCTCACGCTGGCACGGTGCTTGCGCATGGGTCCGTCCTGCAACATCGACAAACCCGAGTGGCCGAGCTCAGACCCGCGGCAGCTCCGCAAGCGTCACCTCGCCAGGCCCTCAGTGCCCTCACCACACTCTCGGAGCAACCAGTGGTCGGCCGGCAATCGTAATGGCAACCCGTGCTTTTCTCGTGTTGGTTTATAGGAACTTCCTCAGGCCTAAAACGGGAGGCATCGCGAGCTCTCTCGCTCTCTTGACCGCGTGATCCACTTGCGCGTTAAAAGGGGGGCTCCTGAGCATCACAACTCAGGAGCTCTTACTGGCTCTCCAGCCGTCACCCCCTGGCCTTGTCCACGGCATCGCGACTTGGCATACCAGCGGCGGCTGAGCTTGCTCGAGGGCCGGGACTTGAGGACGTAGAGCATCAAGGAGAGCGTAGGGAAGAGAAGGGAAGCTTGTGAGGGCCCAACCCAGTTGCACTCCAGCTACCGATGTCCAAGTCCAGCGCAACGCGAAGGAACGACTCCATGCTTTTGAGATAAGTTTCGCACCTGGAATAGCTAGTTGACGCGACACAAAATCTCCACTTAATGTAGCTCTGTAACAGCGACACTGCCTTCTTTTCTCACCTTTTGACGGCTACTTGTCCGCTAAAGGGGACCTCCTGAGCATCGCGCCTCAGGAGCTCTTCACCTCCTGGCCTTGACCACGGCATCGTGACCTAGCATACCAGCGACCGCTGAAGCCTGCCTGGGGACTGGGACCTGTCGGTGTAGAGCACCAAGTCGTCGCGAGGTTAGAAAAGGGGAGCCAAGTCGGGATAGGACAAGCATTTGCACTGCTTCATAATAAGGATAATATTAACAAAAGACATTGCGGATCCTTTAGATGCCCCCACGGGGTGTTTTCTCGATTCCTCACAGGGAACAAAAGACGCAAATCCTAAGGAGCCCTAACTACACGCGCATCCATGGCCGACGCCATCATCAACAGTGGACCATGGGAGGCCGGCGCCAACCCCATCCAGATCAGCTGCATCGGCGACCTGATGCAGCAGCCTTGCTCCGGGCATGGAGCGAGCTCGGGGGCACGTAGCTATCGTCGCTCATCTCAGGAGTCACCAAGAGCTCGGGAGAGTCGCTTGACTCCCAAGCATCGCTGCCGCTGCCGGAGGACCCGGTGGGGAATCGAGCGGCAGGCCTAGCCCTTGCCACGTCGATGTCCTGGCCGCCTCATCTGGGGCAGCACTCCAGTCGGCGGCCTTCCGCGTCGAAAACCTTGAAGAGCATCAAGGAGGCACCATCGTATTCTAAATGAATCACGAGGGCACCCCCTGTTCGGCAGACCCGAGCGATCTCGCCCGAGCCCTGGGTCATGAAGACCTTGCCCGGAGCAACGACTTCAACCTCCGCTCCAGTCGCCGAAGCACCGCAGTTGGTGTGCTGCAGCCAAAGCTCGAGAGGCCCCCCCTTGGCGACATCTCGAAGGCGAAGAATGGAGGGAAGCGGATCCAGGTGCTCGGAGGCATCACGGCGTGGAGCACGAGCTCGCGAGAGGATTCCACGACATGGACTCCAGGAGCAACGGTGCGCACCGCCATGGCTCATCGACCTCGCCGGCGGCGCGGGCGGCGTTGCTCGGCGTCTCCTTCTCTAGGGCCTTTGGCCTGGGCATACAGGGGTAGAGGGAACCCAGGAGGTGGCCGCTCGCACCAAGGCCTCGTCATCTCCGGCCTCGGCCCCTCGTCGCGGCGGCAAGGGACCGGCCGTTTCTTCGGTGGGAGCGGGTCAGGCCCCTCCCGGGGGGCCTTTCCTTTTTCTTCGGCTGAGAACCGGCGAATCTCTGCCATTTGTGTCAAGGATGGAGGAGGAGCAGAGGAGAAGAAGGAGGTGGAGCAAGGAGGAGATGGACAACGGGGGCTCACGCCCCTCCATACTTATAGCCCAGGGGAGGCCAACCGTTGGCCTCCACGATCACAGGTAATGATGACTCTTTGTGCATGCAGCAAGGACTCGTCAAATCGGGCAGTTGCCGAGGTAGCGTGGGGAAGCGGAGACGCCCACGTCCAATCAACCGCCACGCGGCGACCTAGGCCGCACACTGTTGGGGCCCACGGCGCTCCACACTTTCCCTTTGGCTTCGCTGCTAAGCCAAGCCTGAGTGCGCCTTGGGCCTGAGGGCTACTGTCGGTGTCCTGGGAACGGGGGTCCCAGATTTGCCTACCTACGGCCAGCAGCGCGGCTCAGCAGTGGCCCAGTACAGCCCGTCTTCATCGACAACACTCAAGACCCTCGGGAGGGGCCAAGCCTTGCGGGGCGGACGACGCAACGCCTTCTCAGGGGCGGCCTCACCAGGTAGGCTCGCGAGGAGGCGGAGAGATCAAGGCAAGGGGTACCTCGCGAGGTGCTCGTGACACAAGCCATGACGATCAAGACTAGACGGGTGCCAGGCGGGCGCCAGCCTGCGCGGCGTCCTTGTTTCCTCTTTGGTGCAAAGGGGGCAAGCGCAGGCGCGGAGTACCGAGGCATCAAACAAAGGTTTCCATATCAGTGCAACGAGACCAAGACCATTAGAGCGGCAGGACGGAGGTCACCATGGAGCCCAAGACGGCATCATCATGAGTGCCTTTGGCAGTCGAAGACCACCTTTAGTGAGTATAGCTTGTGCTAGCTGTCCCCTTTCAAAATGGCCGTTGTTGGCTCCCTTCCCGCTCAATATTTGGGAAGAGGACCAGGGCCTCTATAAATAGAGATAGCCACCACAATAGAGAGATGACCTGATGGAGAGCCAACAGAGACCGATCAATTCCTCTCCAAGCACACCACCGCAAGAACACCCCTCGCAGGCTGTTCTCCCATTGTATTGTTCATCATCAGCCCAAGAGGCAATCCACCACACCACACACAGGAGTATGGTATTACACCACGACGGTGGCCCGAACCTGTGTAAATCTTGTGTCTCTTCTGTTGTTCGTCATGCTAGCTTAGAATCGCGGCAAGGTCTTAGGCGTGTTTCGGTAGGGAGAAGATCTTCATGCCTACCCAGAGTTCGAACCTTAAGGGTTTTGCCGGAACATGATATCCGACAGCATGGGACTCAGGAGGCCCTACCTCAAGGCGGGTTGCGCCTGGTTTTTTGCCGCGAGGCGCGCATAAGAAACATATGAGGTGGGGCAGGCTTGCGCCGCACGAACCCCCGAAGGGCACCGCATGAGAAGGCCGGACACCAAGGACCCCATGAGGTGACGTGAACAGGGCCGACCTTCTAGAGAGAGCTCTGCCACTTGGGTTTATCGATGTTGCAGGGACGGAACCGAGCATAGACGCCATGGCAAGTCTTCTCATGCAACAACCAGAGGAAGGACATCGGCGCATGGCTCCTGCGGCAGCGAAATGCCGAGCTGCGGTTGGCACAAACCGTGACACACGCCCTTACTTACCTACTCATGATTAGCTCATGCGAGAACAAGGCACCAAGGACCCCGGGAGATGACATACACGGGAGCTAGCCCGTGATAGGTCTCTGATGTATCTATAATATTTTATTGTTCCATGCTATTATATTATCGTTTTGGATGTTTAATGGGCTTTACTATACACTTTTATATTATTTTTGGGACTAACGTATTAATCGAAGGCCCAGTCCAAATTGTTGGTTTTTTGCCTATTTCAGTGTTCGCAGAAAAGGAATATCAAACGGAGTCCAAACGGAATGAAACCTTCGGGAGAGTTATTTTCGGAACAAACGCAATTGAGGAGACTTGGAGTGGACGTCAAGAAAGAAACGAGGCGTCCACAAGGCAGGGGGGTGCGCCCAGGGGAGTAGGAGCGCCCCCACCCTCGTGGGCCCCTCATGGCTCCCCTGTTTGATTTCCTTCACCTATATATACTCATATACCCTGAAAACATCCAGGAACACCACATAACCCTATTTCCACCGCTGCAACCTTCTGTACCTGTGAGATCCTGATAACCCACAAGTATAGGGGATCGCAACAGTTTTCGACGGTAGAGTATTCAACCCAAAATTTATTGATTCGACACAAGGGGAGCCAAAGAATATTCTCAAGTATTAGTAGTTGAGTTGTCAATTCAACCACACCTGGATAACTTAATATCTGCAGCAAAGTATTTAGTAACAAAGTAGGTTGGAAGTAATGGTAACAACAAAAGTAACAGTAGCAGTTTTGTAGTAATTGTAATAGTGGCAACGGTAAAGTAACTAAGCAAAGAGCAATATGTGAAAAGCTCGTAGGCATTGGATCAGTGATGGATAATTATGTCGGATGGGATTCCTCATGCAATAGTTATAAAATAGGGTGACACAAAACTAGATCCAGTTCATCAATGTAATGTAGGCACGTATTCCGAATATAGTTATATGTGCTTATGGAAAAGAACTTGCATGACATCTTTTGTTCTACCCTCCCGTGGCAGCGGGATCCTATTGGAAATGAAGGTATATTAAGGCCTCCTTTTAATAGAGTACCAGACCAAAGCATTAACACTTAGTGAATACATGAACTCCTCAAACTACGGTCATCACCGAGAGTGGTCCCGATTTTGTCACTTCGGGGTTGTCGGATCATAACACGTAATAGGTGACTGTAGACTTGCAAGATAGGATCAAGAACTCACATATATTCATGAAAACATAATAGGTTCAGATCTGAAATCATGGCACTTGGGCCCTAGTGACAAGCATTAAGCATAGCAAAGTCATAGCAGCCTCAATCTCAGAACATAGTGGATACTAGGGATCAAACCCTAACAAAACTAACTCAATTACATGGTAAATCTCATCCAACCCATCACCGTCCCGCAAGCTTACGATGGAATTACTCACGCACAGTGTTGAGCATCATGAAATTGGTGATGGAGGATGGTTGATGATGACGATAGCGATGAATTCCCCTCTCCGGAGCCCCGAACGGACTCCAGATCAGCCCTCCCGAGAGAGTTTAGGGCTTGGCGGCAGCTCCGTATTGTAAAACCCGATGAATCCTTCTCTCTGATTTTTTTCTCCCCTTATGTGAATATATGGAGTTGGAGTTGAGATCAGTGGAGCTCCAGGGGGCCCACGAGGCAGGGGGTGCGCCCTAGGGGGGTGGGCGCGCCCCCACCCTCGTGGACAGGGTGTGGGCCCCCTGGTGTTGATTCTTTCGCCAGTATTTTTTATTAATTCCAAAAAGTTGCTCCATGGATTTTCAGGTCATTCCAAGGACTTTTATTTCTGCACAAAATTAACACCATGGCAGTTCTGCTGAAAACAACGTCAATCCGGGTTAGTTCCATTCAAATCATGCAAGTTAGAGTCCAAAACAAGGGCAAAAGTGTTTGGAGAAGTAGATACGATGGAGACGTATCAACTCCCCCAAGCTTAAACCTTTGCTTGTCCTCAAGCAATTCAGTTGACAAACTGAAAGTGATAAAGAAAAACTTTTACAAACTCTGTTTGCTCTTGTTGTTGCTAATATGTAAAGCCAGCATTCAAGTTTTCATCAAAGACTATGAATTAACCATATCCACAATAACACTTAGGTCTCATGTTAACTCATATCAATGGCATAATCAACTAGCGAGCAATAATAATAAATCTCAGATGACAACACTTTCTCAAAACAATCATAATATGATATAACAAGATGGTATCTTGATACGTCTCCAATGTATCTATAATTTTTGATTGCTCCATGCTACTTTATCTACTGTTTTGAACTATATTGGGCTTTATTTTCCATTTTTATATTATTTTTGGGACTAACCTATTAACTGGAGGCGCAACCCAGAATTGTTGTTTTTTTGCCTATTTCTGTGTTTCGAAGAAACGGAATATCAAGCAGAGTCCAAACGGAATGAAACCTTCGGGAACGTGATTTTCTCACCGAACGTGATCCAGGAGACATGGACCCTGCTCCAAGGAACAACAGAGGCGGTCACGAGGGTGGGGGGCGCGCCCCCCTGCCTCGTGGCCCCCCTGTTGCTCCACCGACGTACTCCTTCCTCCTATATATACCTACGTATCCCCAAACAATCAGAACAGGAGCCAAAAACCTAATTCCACTGCCGCAACCTTCTGTATCCACGAGATCCCATCTTGGGGCCTATTCCGGAGCTCCGCCGGAGGGGGCATCCACCATGGAGGGCTTCTACATCAACACCATAGCCCCTCCAATGAGGTGTGAGTAGTTTACTTCAGACCTTCGGGTCCATAGCTAGTAGCTAGATGGCTTCTTCTCTCTTTTTGGATCTCAATACAATGTTCTCCCCCTCTCTCGTGGAGATCTATTTGATGTAATCTTCTTTTTGCGGTGTCAAGTGCAAGATTCTCCTCATGCTTATAGTCAAAATAAGGCCTTTACCGAACACATTTTTGATGCCTTGATGCAATCTTATGAAGAAAAACTCGAGTTGAAAGTTTCTATCCCTAGAAAACTCTATGATGAGTGGGAACCTACTATTAAAATTAAAATTAAAGATTATGAGTTTCATGCTTTGTGTGATTTGGGTGCTAGTGTCTCTACTATTCCCAAAACTTTGTGTGATTTGCTAGATTTTCGTGACTTTGATGATTGCTCTCTAAACTTGCATCTTGCGGATTCCACTATTAAAAAGCCTATGGGAAGAATTAATGATGTTCTTATTGTTGCAAATAGGAATTATGTGCCCTTAGATTTTATCGTTCTTGATATAGATTGCAATCCTTCATGTCCTATTATTCTTGGTAGACCTTTCCTTAGAACGATTGGTGCAATTATTGATATGAAGGAAGGGAATATTAGATTAAAAATTTCCCTTAAAGAAGGGCATGGAACACTTCCCTAGAAAGAAAATAAAATTACCATATGAATCTATCATGAGAGCCACTTATGGATTGCCTACCAAAGATGGCAACACCTAGATCTATCCTCACTTTTATGCCTAGCTAGGGGCGTTAAACGATAGCGCTTGTTGGGAGGCAACCCAATTTTATTTGTTTTTTGTTTTTGTTTTTGTTTAGGAATAAATAATCCATCTAGCCTCTGTTTGGATGTGGTTTTATGTTTAATTTAGTATTTGTGCCAAGTAGAACCTATAGGATAACCTATGATGATAGTTGATTTGATTCTGCTGAAAAACAGAAACTTTGCACGCACGAATATAATTTGGTTAAATCACAGAAACGCGATTTTGCGTTGATTCTTTTTGCTTATGTTCAATAAACAAATTTTCCAGGACTTCCTATTTTGGTAGAATATTTGGAGTTCCAGAAGTTTGCGTTAGTTACATATTACTACAGACTGTTCTGTTTTTGACAGATTCTGTTTTGCGTGTGTTGTTTGCTTATTTTGATGAATCTATGGCTAGTAAAATAGTTTATAATCCATACAGAAGTTGGAATACAGTAGGTTTAACACCAATATAAAAAAAGAATGAGTTCATTACAGTACCTTGAAGTAGTCTTTTGTTTTCTTTCTCTAACGGAGCTCACGAGATTCCTATTGAGTTTTGTGTTGTGAAGTTTTCAAGTTTTGGGTGAATTCTTTTGATGGATTATGGAACAAGGAGTGGCAAGAGCCTAAGCTTGGGGATTCCCATGGCACCCCAAGATATTCCAAGGACACCAAAAAGTCAAAGCTTGGGGATGCCCCGGAAGGCATCCCCTCTTTTGTCTACTTCCATCGGTAATTTACTTGGAGCTATATTTTTATTCACCACATGATATGTGTTTTGCTTGGAGCGTCTTGTATTATTTGCGTCTTTGCTTGTTTGTTTAGCACAATCATCCTTGCTGTACACACCTTTTGAGAGAGCCATACATGAATTGGAATTTGTTAGAATACTCTATGTGCTTCACTTATATCTTTTGAGCTTGATAGTTTTGCTCATAGTGCTTCACTTATATCTTTTGAGCGTGATAATTTTTGCTCTAGTGCTTCACTTAAATCTTTTAGAGCATGGTGGTGGATTTGTTTTAAAGAAACTATTGATCTCTCATGCTTCACTCCAACCCATTATCAGCCCCGACCAATGGGGATTTTCCACATGTAAATCATCATTGGCTAGAGGAAACACGTGTCAGCTCACCGTTGGGACAGATGTCATCCACTCATTGGACAGAAGGCGCCTATGATACGTCGACACGTGGCACGGCCCAACAGAGGCCCATTCTTGTGAAAAGGCCGACCCATTTGACTTGGTCAAAAGGTGGCGGCCCAGCCCACAAAAAGCCTGTTAACGGCTTGTTCGCATATAGCCCATTTATAGCCCGCTAATCCAGGGCCCGTTACGACCTATCCGAATTAGGCCCAGTAGCGTCATATGGGCCGTCCAATATGATTCCAGCCTGTTTTAACTTCCGGCCCATGTATGGCCCATGACGTCTTTCGGCCCATATGAGACCCTTTGTAACTCTTGGCCCATTAACGGCCCGTGGTGAAACTGGCTCGTAATGAATAGTGTATCACTTTATACCCATTAACGGCCCAATAGTCCATTGGGCCTTTTCTAGCCCATGTTATCTTTCGGCCTTTGAGGGAGTCCTGGATTAAGGGGTGCTCGGACAGCCGGACTATATACTTTGGCTGGACTGTTGGACTATAAAGATACAATATTGAAGACTTCTTCCCGTGTCCGGATGGGACTCTCCTTTGCATGGAAGGCAAGCTTGGCAATTCGGATATGTAGATCTCCTTCTCTATAATCGACTCTGTGTAACTCTAGCCCCCTCCGATGTCTATATAAACCGGAGGGTTTAGTCCATAGGACAAGAACAATCATAATCATAGGCTAGCTTCTAGGGTTTAGCCTCTACGATCTCGTGGTAGATCAACTCTTGTAATACTCATATCATCAAGATCAATCAAGAAGGAAGTAGGGTATTACCTCCAGCGAGAGGGCCTGAACCTGGGTAAAACATCGTGTCCCCCGCCTCCTATTACCATTAGCCTTAGACGCACAGTTCGGGACCCCCTACCCGAGATCCGCCGGTTTTGACACCGACATTGGTGCTTTCATTGATAGTTCCACTATGCTGTCGCGATAAGGCTTGATGGCTACTTCAATCATCTTCAACGACGCGGTCCAGGGGGAGGTTTTCCTTCCAGGATAGATCTTCGTATTCGGCGGCTTCATACTCTGGGCCAACTTGCTTGGCCATCCGGAGCAGATCGATAGCTACACCCCTGGCCGTCAGGTCAGGTTTGGAAGTTTGAACTATACCGCCGACATCCGCGGAGACTTGATCTTCAACAGATTCGAGCCCATGTCTGGTGTGCCAAATGGTCACAACAAGCATGACTTAGATCTGCCATCGGGCAGTGTTCAGGAGATCGCGCCTGCGGCAGCCCCAGGAATCAATCCGGAGCAGATTTTGCCATCCGAGGACAGGTGGATGGACCCCGCCACGAAGGCCGCACACTCATCGGCCTTGGAGCCGAACACTGACCCCACCTCCTATGAGGCCGGTATGATCGGACCCTCAGACTCATCTCCGGCTACAGGATTCGAACCGCGTACGTCTGTGCCTATCGAATCTGATTGGGCACCGGTCCTGGAGTTCACCTCCGCGGATATCTTTCAGCACTCGCCCTTGGGTGATGTGCTAAATTCATTAAGGTCTCTCTCCTTGTCAAGAGACTCTTGGCCGAACTATGTCCGGCTCGAGTGGGAAGCGGACAACGAAGAAATCCATTCCCCACCCACCACCCACTTAATAGCCACTGTCGATGACTTAACCGACGTGCTTGACTTCAACTCCGAAGACATCGACGGTATGGACGACGATGTAGGAGAAAAACAGGAACCACCGCCTATAGGGCGCTGGACAGCCACCTCATCATATGATATATACATGGTGGACACGCCAAAAGAAGGCGACGGCGATGATGCAACGAAGGATAATCCCCTCGATAAGCCACCAAAGCGACGCCATAGGCGACGCTCTAAATCCCTCCACAGTAAAAACAACACAAGACAGAATAATACCCCGATCGACCCCAAAGGAAACGATGACCCCATGGACCCAGCAATGGAGCAGGATGAGCTAGGGGACGCTAAACACAGTCCGGAGCCGACATCAGATGACGCCGATCCCGAGGGAAAAACTCATCAACCTGTCTCCGAAGAGGAGAACAGTCCGTACGATGATGCATTCATCATCCCGGAAAAACACTTGGAACAAGAGAACCTCCATAGAAGGCTTATTGCCACCGCGAGGAGCTTGAAGAAGCAGAAGCAAAGGCTTAAGGCCGCGCAGGATACACTCAACCGCAGATGGAACAAGGTACTTGACACTGAAGAAAAATACGGTGGCGATCGCCACACAAAGAGCTACCCAAAGCGCAAGCTGCTGCCCGAATTCGACGACGAGGCCACATAGCCCATTCAGCCGAAAAATAACGATCGATCAGCCAGACCGACCGCCCTCTGGCTGCGACAAGACGGCTAATGATGCCGCACACAAGTCAGCATATGATTTACATGAGCTCCTGGACAAAAAATCCGGTATGGCCAGGTCCATCTATGGATCTAGGAAGCGCGCTTCGGCACAGGATCAGGGCTACCAAATCGAGCATATTGATCGAATACCAGCTAGGAATCAACACCAAACACAACAACCGTCGACAGCATGCCATGACATGTCCAAATACAGGTGTGCCGCACACCCCCTGTGCTTCACCGATGACGTGCTGGACCATGAATTTTCGGAACGATTTAAACTCGTGAATATAGAGGCATACGACGGAACGACAAACCCTGGGGTCTGGATTGAGGACTTTATCCTTCACATCCATATGGCCCGCGGAGATGACTCCACGCCATTAAATACCTACCCCTCATGTTGAAAGGACCAACTCGGCACTGGTTGAAAAGTCTCCATGAAAACTCAATTGGCAGTTGGGAAGAACTTGAGGATGATTTTAGGGCCAATTTTCAAGGGATCTATATCCGACCTCCGGATGTAGACGACTTAAGTCACATAATTCAACAGCCCGGAGAGTCAGCCCGAAAACTTTGGAACAATTTACTAAGAAGAATCAAATCGTCGACTGCCCGGATGCCGAAGCCTTAGCGGCCTTCAAGCACAGTATCCGGGACGAATGGCTCGCCAGACACCTCGGCTAGGAAAAGCCGAGGACAATGGCAGCCTTAACAAGCCTTATGACCCACTTTTGTGCGGGCGAGGACAGTTGGCTGGCCGGTAGCGGCACCAGCGACCCAGGCACATTTGAAGTCAGGGATGGCAACGGGAAGCCGCGATGCAATAAAAACAAGCGGCGAAACAATGAAAACAGCCCAGATAACACAACGGTCAACGGCGGATTCAGGGGCTCTCGACCGAGTCAACGAAATAAGCCATTTAAAGGCAGAAGAGATGGACCGTCCAGCCTAAATAAGATTCTAGACAAATTATGTCAGATTCATGGCACCCTCGAAAAACCTGCAAACCACACCCACAGAGAGTGCTGGGTTTTCAAGCAGGCCGGCAAGCTAAATTCCAAACACAAGGGGAGGGAGACGCCAAGTGAAGACGAGGATGAGCTTTGGGGGACAGAAAAAACTCCTGCTAGAAGTCAAAACAGTGAATATGATTTACGCAACTCACATTCCAAAGAGAAGGCGCAAACGCTCCGAGACGTTTATGCTGTAGAGCCCATCGCCCCCAAATTAAATCCCTGGTCGGCCTTCCCGATCACCTTTGATCGCAGGGATCATCCGACTAGTATCCGGCAGGGAGGATCTGCTGCCTTGGTGATCAACCCAATAATTGATGGATACCATCTCACCCGAGTCCTTATGGACGGCGGCAGTAGTCTTAACCTGATATATCAGGACACTGTCTGCAAAATGGGGATAGACCCATCAAGAATCAGCCAAAGCAATACTACCTTTAAAGGAGTGATACCAGGCGTTGAGGCCCGCTGCACGGGCTCTCTAGTACTAGAGGTTGTATTCGTTTCCCCCGACAACTTCAAAAGCGAAGAGCTAATCTTTGACATCACCCCATTCCGAAGTAGCTATCACGCACTACTCGGGAGAACGGCCTTCGCCCGTTTTAATGCAGTACCGCACTACACCTATCTTAAACTTAAGATGCCCGGTCCACGTGGTGTCATCACAGTTAGAGGAAATACAGAGTGTTCCTTACGTGCGGAAGAATATGTGGCGGCTCTAGCAGCCGAACACTGAACGACCCCTCCAACCAGAATAAACGGTCGGTCATCAAGACCACGGACACGGTTAGACGAGTCCGGCGCTCCACCAGATGTAACAGCCCAGATAAACCCGAGTTTATGTTGATAGATATACCCCCACAGGCGGTACTAGGGGCTGCTCGCAAAAAAAAGCCCATAGTTCGGCTTGACCATATTAATACAATAACAGATTGCATCTTCATGGTTCGTTCAGATTAACCAACTCTTCGCATGAAGTTTTTCACCCAGGTTTTTCCCTTTCTACAGATGATCATCGTGCTACACCCTTCCAGGATACGGCACAACGGAGATAAAGGCACAGACGTGTAGCAGGGCCCCGCTCAAAGGTTTCTTTTTAGATTAAGACCCAGCGTAAACCTTTTTTAATGTCTCTTGTTGCTTCATACCCTCCGGTCACTTAACACAACTGGGAGGGATACTGGCGTTCTTGACACTTTTTCACGCCAGACTAATGCATGTACCTGGAAACACAGGGCTCATTATCAAGGGTGCTACTCAGCCCAGTATATGTTGTAAAGTCCGAATACCTTAGGGAGTGTTCGGCGTCGCGAGTTTGGCCTTATATGCATCAGCTCTGAATCATGTCTTTGGTCAAATGTTGGGTTTGCCCGGCTCTCGTGTTTTGCTACCTTACGTTCCGCTCTATCGGCTAAGGGGGCACCGGGAGAACTACTGCGATTGTGCCCTGGTTCATCTGGGTGAGCACCTCAGTAGAGAAAGCCGAAAACTGACTGTCATGATATAGCGCGAGACTGGTCAACCACTCGATGACTCAGCGGAATCTTCACGATTCCTCCACATTAATGAAGGACTGGTTTCCCGGTCATGTACGTACGCGCACCACATTCAGATGAACGCGGAAGTACCAGGGGCTATATAGTAGCCCCACCGTCAAACTCCTATGGCTAAGTGAAAGTGTTAAAGCTATATAGTCCGATTGCCTGGTTCGCCGCGCTATCACCTCCTTAATAGACGAACACGTTGGATCAAGTGTGATTACGCGCTTTTCCTAACACCCCCCGTTATATGCGTGGGGGCTGAAGCCAACGACTGCAAACTTTCAGGTTAAATACATACATACATAAACGGCCGCACAGGCAAAAGTATAAACACAACCTTTATAATCAAAATAGCATTGTCTTTACAATTCAGATACATCTCACTCGAACATGGTACTCTTTGAGCACTGAGCTTCTATTAAACGGGCACCTTCTAGGACTTCTTAAAAATACTGTCGGGTCCTGGTCTCCCGCCGGACCCCGGGTTGCAATAGCAGTGGCTTCCATCCCAGCCCAGTATGTCATAACACGGGCAAGGGCCTTCCGCGCACCCTCCATGCACGCCGACCTCTTCACAGCGTCGATATGCGACACAACACCAAGGAATTGTTGCACCAAACCAAAATAACTGTCCGGCCTTGGCCCCCTCGGCCAAAGATGATCCACGACAGACCTCATAGCAAGCCCGGACAACCTATGGAGCTCGGCCCATGCGACCATTCTCTCATTCAACGGCAGCGGACGCGTCGGAGCACTGAACAACGACCAGAACAACCTTTCTACCTCATGGTCTTTCCGATCTTTGTAAAACTCAGTCACATCAGCAACACTCTTTGCCAAGTCCGCATACGCGTCTACAGCACTCCACAACTGGTCTAGAGGGTCATACTTCGGATCTCTGAACTTCATCCGCAACAAATAGGGCCTCCCAGCCGCGATATCTCCGGCTTCACGAAGCTCCTCCCTTATCCCTCTCATTTTAGAGCGGGTTTCCTTGGCTGCCTCCAGGGCCTTCTTCAGGTCAGCCGCTTTCGCATGGCTTTCCTTTTCAAAGAGCTCGTAGCGGTCAGCGGCATCTTTCAGCTCAACAGCCATCTTGGCTATCCTTTCTTCGCTCTGGCGATGAGCAGCCTATTCGGCTCTTAACTCTTCGACCACCTTTAGTGTGGCTGCATCACTTATTCGGGCTTGTTCCTTGGCTCGGGCAAGCTCTGCCCGAAGGGTCTCTACGGCAGCACCTCCATCTGCAGTCACAACATATTATAGATACTAGCATCATGCTCCTCTTAACATTTGCTGACAAGCCGAACATACATACCCTGGGCTTCGTCAAGACGCTTGTTAACAAGTGCGATGTCAGCATCTACCATGTCAAGCTGCCGTTTCGGTTCGGCAAAATCAGCAGTCCGGTCAGCCGCCGGACCCTTAGCCGCCTGCACATAAAAGCAGCGCGATTAGTACCTGGTATTATGATCCTCTGTTTGCCACCTCTGGATGGCAACCAGAGTCTCAGGGGCTACTATCTATGCAGAGCACACCTAGCATGTGCGGTACCGCCAAAAATACATATATTATTTTTTGCGTACCTCAAAACCTCTCAGCTGACTCGTAAAAGCTTCATTCAAGTCGCTTTTGGCGGATTAAATCCTCTCAACCACCGCACCCATTAAGGCATGACGTGTCTCTGATATGGCCGCTCGCTCCAGAAGACCCATCAGTGTGTCCAGCTGTGTGCCGGACAATCCCGGACTCTTTTTGTTGCTATTCTTGGGAGCCGAATATTCCGGGCTTCGGGCAGCCGAAGTGTCAACTTCTAGCCTCGGCGGATCAGGAGAAATCCTCCGTGACGACACCTCGAGATCATCCGCCCCATGTGGCAGGGAGGCGGGAGGAGGCGTTTCGCTCTCCATCATCTCCGAAAGAAGATCCCCCGAAGACGAACTCTGCGAAGAAGGACTACGAGCCGGACTGCAACAAATATGTCTTGGTTATTATTCTTAGAGATTAAACATGATATGATTATCAAAGTACTCTTTCTACTTACGGCTCGGTTGAGGGATGGCCCCCTCACGGGCGTTGTTTGGTAAGACGCCCTCTGGGGCAGGGCCCCCTGGCGAGGGTTTCTTCCCTCGTTTGGAAGCCTCCGTTTCCAAGTCTTCGGAGGTGGCCCTTTCCTTACCTTGAGGAGAGGGGATTTTAGAATCACCTTCCCGATTATCCTCCTTCGCTGAGGCACTTACTCCCCCGGTTTGGATGTGTAAAGTATGAGGCCCACCTGTGGCGTCTCTATTCCTCCCCTCATCTTCTCCTGATGGCACCTGATACGGTGCGCGCTCAAGCATCCTGGTCAATAAAGGATACGGCGAGCCTTCGGGAAGGGGGGCCGAACACCTAATACTCTCCGCCTTCCTTATCCAGTCCTGGCAAAGAGAAACTTTTTAGAATGATGTTATAACAAACATAAAGGATGGCGTGTTCGGAAGGGGAATTACTTACTTGGGTATCTGGACGGTTGCAGTTGAGACCCACATCCTCGGTGGTTTCCGGACACATTATTTGTCATCCGAAGAACGATCCATACATCTCCTTGAGCGTCGCGCCGAAGAATTGTTGAATGGTTCGCAGTCCTTCCGGGTTGAACTCCCACATACGGAGAGGTCGACAATGGCATGGCAGGACCCGACGAACCAGCATTACTTGCGTTACCTTGACAAGACTGACATCCCTCTTAAGGAGGTCTCGGATGCGGCTTTGCAGTATCGACACATCGTTAACTGGCCCCCAGTCTAGCCCCTTGTTGACCCATGACGCCAGTTGAAGCGGAGGGCCCGAGCGGAGCGCTGGAGCGGCCATGGGGCATCAGCACCTTTGCTTATTATAGTGTCTCCGCACTCCGCGTGGTGCCCATCAATCATCTTCGGCCTCACGTTGAAGTTCTTGAGCCATAGGCCGAAGTGGGGAGTGATGCAGAGGAAGGCTTCACACACGACGATAAACGACGAGATGTGAACTATGGGATCCGGAGCTAGATCATGGAAGTCTAGCCCGTAATAGAACATGATCCCTCTCACAAAGGGATCAAGACTCAAACCTAGCCCTCGAAGGAAGTGGGAAATAAATACGACACCTTCGTTGGGTTCGGGAGTGGGGATGACCTGCCCTGGAGCAGGCAGCCTGTGCCGAATTTCAGCGGTGAGATACCTGGCCTCCCTAAGCTTCTTGATTTCCTCCTCTGTGACAAAGGAGGGCATCCATCGGCCTTGAAGGTTGGATCCGGACATGGTTGAAGGTCCGAAGCTCTTAGCTTGAGCCTTGGGTGTTGGAACTCGAGGCACACGAGGGGAAGGATCGAGCATGAGAATAAAAGGACAGGCCTTGGCCCCCTTATAAAGAGGACAAATATCAAGCGTCCCATGCGTGACCATTTGGGACTTGCCTAAAATCGGGGAGTCATATTAAACAAGCGCGGTTGGGTTACTGACACTTGTATTGACAAGAATCCCGTGATAAGGGGAACACGATCTCTGCTTCGACAAGATGTGCCAATAAAACTGCCTCGCAACACGTGTAGTGGCTGGTTGTGAAAAACGGTTCGAATAATGACCGGGCCGTGGCATGATGTCACGCTATGAAAAGTTGTCAGCAGATTAGATTTGTGGAATATTGTGCTCTCTACGGTGGTATGTGGAATTTGTTTTGCAGAGCCGGACACGATTCTTGTGTTCAAAATCATTTATGGAGTATTCGGAGAAGGAACCCGCCTTGCAATGCCGAAGACAATCTGCGCGCCGGACTCATCGTCATTGAAGCCTGGTTTAGGGGCTACTGAGGGAGTCCTGGAATAAGGGGTCCTCAGACAGCCGGACTATATACTCTGGCCGGACTGTTGGACTATGAAGATACAAGATTGAAGACTTCGTCCCGTGTCTGGATGGGACTCTCCATTGCATGGAAGGCAAGCTTGGCAATTCGGATATGTAGATCTCCTTCTCTATAACCGACTCTGTGTAACCCTAGCCCCCTTCGATGTCTATATAAACCGGAGGGTTTAGTCCGTAGGACGAGAACAATCATAATCATAGGCTAGCTTCCAGGGTTTAGCCTCTACGATCTCGTGGTAGATCAACTCTTGTAATACTCATATCATCAAGATCAATTAAGCAAGAAGTAGGGTATTACCTCCATAGAGAGGGCCCGAACCTGGGTAAAACATCGTGTCCCACGCCTCCTTTACCATTAGCCTTAGACGCACAGTTCGGGACCCCCTACCCGAGATCTGCCGGTTTTAACACCGACAGCCTTCTCAGGGCCCATTTATTCTTGGGCTCATTTTCAGCATTCGGTTACTTACGGCCCGTTACTGTCATTTTCTGCTTATGGGCCAAATTCAGCCTGTTGTAACAGCCGGCCCGTTTGTGGCCCGTTAGTACGTTGGGCCGTTTTCATAGTGTCATCAAATATGGCCTATTAATGGCGGCCCATTATGGCCGGCCCATGAACGGACGATTCCAACTCTAGCCCGTTTACGGCCATAATGCAGTCTGTTATTGGCCCATGTTTGGCCAATCGATCATACAACCCATATAAGGTTCATTGATGGTACGGCTGAGGGAGTCCTAGATTAGGGGGTCCTCAGACAACCAGACTATATACTTTTGCCAGACTATTGGACTATAAAGATACAAGATTGAAGACTTCGTCCCATGTCCGGGCGGGACTCTCCTTTACATGGAAGGCAAGCTTGGCAATTCGATATGTAGATCTCCATCTCTGTAACCGACTCTGTGTAACCCTAGCCCCCTCTGGTGTCTATATAAACCGGAGAGTTTAGTCCGTAGGACAACAATCATGATCATAGGCTAGCTTCTATGGTTTAGCCTCTACGATCTCGTGGTAGATCAACTCTTGTAATACTCATATCATCAAGATCAATCAAGCAGGAAGTAGGGTATTACCTCCATCGAGAGGGTCCGGACCTAGGTAAACATTGTGTCCCCCGCCTCCTGTTACCATAAGCCTTAGACGCACAGTTCGGGACCCCCTACCTGAGATCCGCCAGTTTTGACACCGACATTGGTGCTTTCATTGAGAGTTCCACTGCGCCGTCACGATAAGGCTTGATGGCTCCTTCAATCATCGGCAACGATGTGAACCGGGGTGAGGTTTTTCTCCCAGAACAGATCTTTGTATTCGGCGGCTTCGTACTGTGGGCCAACTCGCTTGGCCATCTGGAGCAGATCGATAGCTATGCCCCTGGCCATCAGGTCAGGTTTGTAAGATTGAACTACACTACCGACATCTGCAGAGACTTGATCTTCGATGGATTCAAGCCCGTGCCAGGTGCGCCGAACAGTCACGATGAGCACGACTTAGATCTGCCATTAGACGAAGTTTAGGAGAACGCACCTGTAGCTGCCCCAGCCTGAAATTCAGAGCAGATCGTGCCATCCGAGGATGGGTGGATGGACCCCTCCATGGAGGCCGCACACTCAGTGGCGATAGAGCCGAACACAGACTTCACCTCCCATGAGGCTGGTGTCACCGGACCCTCGGACTCGTCTCTGGCCATAGGCTCCAAACCACGTGCATCCGTGCCGATCGAATCTGATTGGGCACCGATCATGGAGTTTACCTCCACATATATGTTTCAGCACTCACCCTTGGGCGACGTGCCAAATTCGCTAAAGTCTCTCTCTCTCTGTCAAGAGACTCTTGGCCGAACTATGTCCTGCTTGAGTGGGAAGTAGATGACGAAGAAATTCGTTCCCCACCCACCACCCACCTGATAGCCACTGTCGATGACTTAACCGACACGCTCGATTTTGGCTCCGAAGACATCGACGGTATGGATGACGATGCAGGAGAAGAATAGGAACCACCATCTAAAGGGCACTGGACAGCCACCTCATCATATGATATATACATGGTGGATATGCCCAAAGAAAATAACAGCGAGGAACTGGAGGATGCAACGGAAGGTAACCCCCTTGAGAAGCAACCAAAGCGACAGCGTCGGTGCCGCTCCCAATCCCGCCTCAGCAAAAAACAGCGATAGCATCGCAAGAAAGAATAATACCCCGGTCGACTCCAAAGGAAACGATGAGCCCATGGACCCAGCGATGGAGCAGGATGAGCCAGGGGATGGTGAACATAGTCCGGAGCCGATGTCCAATCACGGCGATGCCAAGGGTAAAATTCATCAACCTGTCTCTGGAGAGGAGAACAATCTGGACGACGATACACACATCATCCCGGAAAGGCACTTGGAACAAGAGAACCTCCATAAAAGTCTTATTGCCACCGCGAGGAGCTTGAAGAAGCAGAAGCAAAGGCTTAAGGCCGTGCAGGATACGCTCAACCGTAGATGGAATAAGGTGCTTGACACTAAAGAAAAATATGGTGGCAATCGCCACACAAACATCTATCCAAAGCGCAAGCTGCTGCCCGAATTCAATGACGAGGCCATAGAGCCCATTCAGCCGAAGAATAAAACAACCCATCAGTCGGACCGACCACCCCATGGCCGCGATAGGGCGGCTAATGACGCCGCACACAAGTCAATGCACGATTTACGTGAGCACTTGGACAAAAAAGTCGGTATGACCAGATCCATCTACAGATCAAGGAAGCGTCCTCCGGCACAGGATCATGGCCGCCCAAATGAATATACTGATCGAATAACATCTCGGAATCAACACCGAACACTACAACCATCAGAAGAATGCCATGACACATCCAAATACAGGGGTGCCGCACACCCCTTGTGCTTCACCGATGAGGTGTTGGATCTTGAATTTCTAGAGGGATTCAAACCCATGAATATAGAGGAATACGACGGAACGACAGACCCTGGGGTCTGGATTGAGGATTTTATCCTTCACATCTACATGGCTCACGAAGATGATCTCCACGCCATCAAATACCTGCCCCTCAAGATGAAAGGACCAGCTCGGCACTGGTTGAAAAGCCTCCCCGAAAACTCAATTGGAAGTTGGGAAGAGCTTGAGGATGCTTTTAGGGCTAATTTTCAAGGGACCTATGTCCGACCTCTGGATGCAGACGATTTAAGTCACATAATTCAACAACCCAGAGAGTCGGCCCGAAAACTTTGGAACAGATTTCTCACTAAGAAGAATCAAATCGTCGACTGCCCGGATGCCGAAGGCTTAGCGGCTTTCAAGCACAGTGTCCGGGACGAATGGCTTGCCAGACACATCGGCCAGGAAAAGCTAAGGACAATGGCAGCCCTAACAAGCCTTATGACCCGCTTTTACCCGGGCGAGGACAGTTGGCTAGCCCGTAGCGACACCAGCGACCCAGGCACATCTGAATTCAGGGATGGCAACGGGAAGCCGCGACGCAATAAAAACAAGCGTCTAAACAATTAAGACAACCCAGATAACACGGCAGTCAACGCCGGATTCAGGGGCTCTCGACCCGGTCAACGGAAAAACCCATTCAAAGGCAGCAGAGATGGACCGTCTAGCCTAAATAAGATTCTAGACAAATTATGTCAGATTCATGGCACCCCTGAAAAACCTGCAAATCACACCCACAGAGAATGCTGGGTTTTCAAGCAGGCTAGCAAGCTAAATGCCGAACACAAAGGGAGGGAGATGCCAAGTGAAGACGAGGATGAGCCTCGCCAGCCGAACACGGGGGGATAGAAAAAATTCCCACCAGAAGTCAAAACAGTGAATATGATTTACGCAACTCACATACCAAAGAGAAGGTGCAAACTCGCACTCCGAGACATATACGCTGTAGAGCCCATCGCCCCCAAGTTCAATCCTTGGTCGTCCTGGCCGATCACTTTTGATCACAGGGATCATCCAACCAGTATCCGGCATGGAGGATTAGCTGCCTTGGTGCTCAACCCAATAATCAACGGATACCATCTCACCCGAGTCCTTATGGACGGCGGAAGTAGTCTTAATCTGATATATCAGGACACTGTCCGCAAAATGGGGATAGACCCGTCACGAATCAGCCAAAGCAATACTACCTTTAAAGGAGTTATACCAGGCGTCAAGGCCCGCTGCACGGGCTCTCTAGTACTAGAGGTTGTATTCGGTTCTCCCGACAACTTCAGAAGCGAAGAATTAATCTTCGACATCGCTCCATTCCGAAGCAGCTATCACGCACTACTTGGAAGAACGGCCTTCGCTCGTTTCAATGCAGTACCGCACTACGCTTATCTTAAATTTAAGATGCCCGGTCCATGTGGCGTCATCACAGTTAGCGGAAATACAGAGCATTCCTTACGTGCGGAAGAATACGAGGCAGCTCTAGCAGCCAAACACTAAACGGCCTCTCCAACCAGAATAAATGATCGGTCATCAAGACCACGGACACGGTTAGACGAGTCCGGCGCACCACCAATTGTAACAGCCCAGATAAACCTCAGCGTGGTCGACAAATATACCCCCATAGGTGGTGCTAGGGGCTGCCCGCACGTAAAAAGCCCATAGTTCGGCTTGACCCTATTAATACAATAACAGATTGCATTTTCATGGTTCGTTCAGAATAACCAACTTTTCGCACGAAGTCTTTCACCTGGGTTTTTCCTTTTTACAGATGATCATCGTGCTACACCCTTCCAGGATACGGCACAACAGAGACAAAGGCGCAGACGTGCAGTAGGGCCCCACTCAAATGTTTCTTTTTAGATTAAGACCCTGAGTAAACCTTTTTTTAATGTCTCTTGTTGCTTCATACCCTCCAGAAACTTAACACAACCGGGAGGGATACTGGCGTCACTGGCATTTCATCACGCCAAACTAATGCATGTACCTGGAAACTCAGGGCTCATTATCGAGGGCGTTACTCAGCCCAGAATATGTTGTAAAGTCCGAATACCTTAGGGAGTGTTCGGCGTCGCGAGTTTGGCCTTATATGCATCAGCTCCGAATCATGTCTTTGGTCAATAGTTGGGTTTGCCCGGCTCCCGTGTTTTGCTACCTTACGTTCCGCTCTATTGGCTAAGGTGGCACCTAGAGAACTACTGTGATTGTGCACTGGTTCATCTGGATGAGCACCTCAGTAGAGAAAGCCGAAAACTAACTGTCATGATATAGCGCGAGACTGGTCAACCACTCGATGACTTAGCGGAATCTTCGCGATTCCTCCGCATTAACGAAGGACCGGTTTCCCGGTCATGTACGTACGTGCACCGTATTCGGATGAACGTGGAAGTACTAGGGGCTATATAGTAGCCCCATCGTCAAACTCCTATGGCTAAGTGAAAGTGTTTAAGCTATATAGTCCGATTGCCTGGTTCGCCGCGCTATCACCTCCTTAATGGACCAAGACGTTGGATCAACACTACAAAAAAAGACACATCCATGACATTTTGGGCCAAACGAATTTTTTTCCTGTCATACATATGACACTTCTATGACGATATTGTGGCAAAACCCGGTATCATCATAGATGTGGTGGGCTCGTACTTCTATGACAAAAAATCATAACAGAAAATGGGCTTTTCGTCCTGGGCGGGCCGGAGACGCAGCTGCATGACATTCTTTGGGCCGTCCATGACGTAAAAAACCGTGGTAGAAGCGAGGGGAAGGAAAATTTTGGGGAGTTGCCGGTTACGGTGGGAGGTCGGGGGCCGAGCGATGCGCGTTTCTCTCGTACACATACGCGCGTGTGTGCGAGGCGTTGGCTCTAACTGAACCCGAGCGAGGCATTGGGCTCTAACTGATCCCGAGCGATTGCACTGCAAGCTACAAGTTACTGAACCCAAGCGATCGATCGATGGCTATTAACTAAACCCGATCGAGCGATTCCTTCGCTACAGCTGCTAACTGAAG